>NC_135313.1:97083607-97293607 GCF_048772815.1 Callospermophilus lateralis
GTTTCATGTTTCTCCAGCAACCCCAAAGGTCATGTTGACGGGGAGTTAATGGTCCAAGGAATAAGAAGCTAATGATGGTCTAAGAAATGGGAGCTCAGGGATTAATTGCTTGACTCTTCATTAACCAAGAACAACACAGCAAGACACATTTGTCTTCCACACAAAATCATACAAAATTCTCTCTTTATTAAATATACATTATTTACAGTTTAAGTCTTTCTTCTGTACAACAATAACCATAGAAAACAAATAAATCTAAGGCTAACTTTTATTTTCCCCATACAGTGTATTAAGACATGTTACGTGGTCTACAAAACTGACTTGGAATGAGGCAACATCACTTGGGATTCTGTTATAGAAACAAAAATAAGAAGATCCAAAGGAAAGCAGAGTCTCCAGCAGATCCACAAAGGATATGACCTGTTTTGTGCTTTCACCATCACAAATAATCTGATATAGACATATCAGATATAGACATATCAGATATAAACGTATCAGATTATTTATGTCTTTTTTTCATTTTAGTATTTACTTGTTAAAGGTAATTTCCCCTGCTCTCTCATTCTTCATATAAAGAGGGCCTGAACATGTCAGAGGAGGACTAATTTCCCATTTCAAATGGGGACTGTAATGTTCTACCTTAGGGATTGGGAAATTACATTTCATGAACCAAATCTGAATTGTTGCCTGATTTTATTAATAAAGTTTTATTGGAAAATGGCCATGAATATCCATTTACAAATGGCCACCTTTTTGACAAAAAGAAGTGTCTGCTCAAGACAACGCGGGATATCAAGAGGCCTGTCAACTGCCAGATTCAGGAAAAAATTCATGGTCTTGGTCCTCACCAAATACAAAATCCCTCTTACAATGTAACTATGCTACTTGAAGCAACATTTGGTATTTTTTGCAAGAGTTTTTTAAGGCAGGACAATGTTACTCTGGTTGATTCTGCCATTCAACGTGAAGAGACTATGCTAACATTTCATGTAAAACCTTTGGGATTGGAGTTGACTATAATGAAAAAGTATGAATAGGCAGATGCCTATTAATATTATCCTGTAAAGTTGCATGTGAATTGATTACCTGTGGGGAGACTTTTCAAAGAGTCTGAAAGTAATGCAATGCATCTTCTGCATACTCAGTGCCTTTTTTCATGTTATTGGAGGCTACTGTTTGCATTTGAGGCATGGGAGAATGTGATGCTAATGACATAAGACCAGGCTGTCACCACTAACACAGTTAGCTTCACCTTTGGTCATGACTTAGGACTAGTCCCCTAAATTTACCCTGCTCTTTTGTAAAGCATTTCCCTGTGTCACTGGGGAGGATTGAGAGAAACAGTGTTAGATGAGATATGTTGACAGTGATTAGTATTGGGAAATAGTGTTAGATGGTGACTCCAGTGTACACTGTCAGGGCTGGAGAGTATTTTAGCTTCTTACTATATGACATGTCTATGGACGGCAGGACCAGGGAAGGAGGAAGAAAGACCACGAGACAGACTAAAGGGTCTCAGGAGTTCCACTGATGAAGGCTCTATTTAGGACAGTGGACCTAGGGTGTTTTTTATTAGTTCATTTTCCTTAAAGCTTTGTCTGGGTGCTTAACTTGGGCAGGTTAAGTAGCTGTGGAGATAGTTCTAAAGCACCCTGGGCAAATCTCAATGAAATAAAATCTTAGAAAATAATGTAGACATAGTAGGGGTGGGAAGGGTCAAAAAATGTCATGCAAAGGTAAGTAGAGAATTCCTCATGCAAAGCCCATGATATTGCCTCTTCCCTAATGTATAAGACAAGGATCCAAATGCACTAAAGAGATGCCTGAGTTAGGAGCTAGAAAGTGGAGGAACTGTCACTGATTCATGAAGCAATGACATTCCTCACCTCCAAAAGCCACCAACCACTGCCACAAATTTCTTCTTCCTTTTTGATACATCCCCAGCAGGCTTGGTCAAAACACCAGAACCAACGTTTGCCCTACACTTTGTAGCTCATATCTGCTCAGCCACTTTGTAGACTATAAACATTACCAAAAAATGGACAACTAACTTACGAATACAGTATTTCACTAGAAAATGTGCTTTCCTGTTCTTCCAAGGAGTACCTTAGTGCAAAACAAGAGGAAAAAAAAATCACTCAAAAATAGTAAAACAGTTAATTATTAAAAACTTACATGAAGGATTAAAATAATTGTTAACACAAAGTGGGAATGTTTCTGTCCCTATCAAGCAGATATGTATGTAAAATTTCCTGGAGAATACTTAAGTAACAGCCCTATTTTTTACAGTGTGTTTGTGTGTGTGTGTGTGTGTGTGTGTGTATGTGTGTGTTGCACTTTTCCCCCTTTAGGTGGTTCAATTATTTGGAATTTATGAACGGAGTTGAGAACTAGGGACAACCAAAATCTGCAAACTAGATATCTCAACAAGAAAGAATATGGGTGAGGGTGCAGTGCACAGGGTAAGAAAGATCCAAAAATAGTGTATGGAAGTAATTCTATTACACTATGTGTCTTTTAAAGATAACATTTTCAAACCGCGTAAGAGACATGAAATAGCACTCAGTTATCCTCCAAGTATTCCAACAGTTTTGAATTTGTTACATCACATTCCATTAACCTCCTGTGCCATGTTCAGGAACAACGAAGCCTATTTATTTATTTAGTCTACAATTGACCTGTAGGACAATCGGGGACTACAAGTACATCCAGGCCTTTAACTTAAAGAGGAATGAATGACAGAACTATACAGATGTCTCAAAAGCTTCTTGTCAGGATGGTGTTGTAGCAAGAGTTTGATGGATTGTACCTGTAGAGGAATCCAAAGGAAGCCAGGGAAGGTGGAAGACATAGTATAAAGATTTTTTTTTCTAGAAAAAAATCCAATTTGCCTGATTCCTGTATTCCTAGATAAATTGGAGAAATTGTTCTGAAAGTAACTTTTAGGTGTGGTGCCTCTAACTGAATTAATGTGGTACAGAGAGATGGCATGCATGATCTTTGGGATTGGAAAAAATTCACCCAGGGCACAAAAGGAAGTCAATTATTTACTCAAGGATAGACTTCATCTACCTCTTATAGATGTTCCTAAATAGAGTCCAAAGTTTATTCAAGAGAGGAGAACCTTAGAATATGATAGAGGATCACAAAGCTAACTTCAGAATTATCTAGAATAGCAATGGTATGAAATGGCTTAAATGAATGGAAGTGAAAGACCTAAAAAAGGAGAAGGAGAGGAGCTGAAGTGGAGAGCACTCTTTTCTATCCCAAGTAATCCCAAATTTCCTCTTAGGTCTAATTCATGGGAAAGAAAGAAGTCTTCTAATATACCTCAACTAGAACTGAAGCAAGAATGCAGAGAATTCTGCTGTCTCAAAAGTATGTCAGAGACAAGAATCATTTATTCTTGCTCTCCCAAAAGACGTGACCAATTTGTTTCCATAGAAATATATTTGTGTAAATAGATATTTACTTTGAGAGTAAGAAACTGGGAAGTCTATTGCAGATGAAAGTAATAATTGAGAAACAAAATTATAAGTATTGTGTATAAATTTGCCAGATTCTTGAAGTCTCTCGCAAGTGCTTTACAAAAATAATTGCACAGAGTCTTTGCCCTGTGTTCAGAGCACTTTATGTATACCCCTATTAAAACAATATATGCCACCCCAGCTAGACTCTCAACTCCCCAAGGAGAAGAGCAAGGTATAATTTATGTCTGTATACGTAATGCCCAGCACAACAATCCTTGGAGTAGAGGGCATCCAATCTATACTTCTTGAATGAAATAGATAGAAGAGAACAACTGTTTTTTTTGTTTGTTTGTTTTGTTTTGTTTTTTCAGTTTGCTCCTGTTACACTGTGACTGTGCACATTTCTGACAAAAGGAAGAAATCAGGTACTAGTACTACTTCCGTTATTACCAAAGAGAAAAAAGATCATTTTAAAACATCAGCTGCAGGATTCTTAAAATAAATCCCCCCTGTGTTTTGGAGAGTGAATAGAAGAGGCTAAGGTATTCATAAAAATATATCTAGAGAAACGCGTAATGTCTATTTCTTTAGATGGATTCTCTTAGAAACTGTGAGAAACTTGCCCTCTATACACAGTGAATGATATAGTCAGTCTTTTTTGGTAAGCAAATGTACTGTTGCTTGAATAAATAAATATGTTTGGTGGAAATAATATCAATGGAACAGCCCCCTTAGAATGTGAAATTGCACAGGTATTTTTGGTTTTAGTGTAAAGTAGCTGTATTCCATGAAATATTTCTATAAACAGCAGCTACCAAAGACTGAGTGTGGAACCAGAGGAGGTTATGGAGGTCTCATGGCCACACAGTGCTGTCAGGAAATGAATATGGCAGTGGAACAGGGGTGGGAGGTAAAGGAGGATTAGAATGCAAAGTCTAGTTTTAGATTATAGTTGCCTGAAGATTGAAATACTCACGAAATTGCATAATTACAGATAATTAAACAGATCTTGGTTCCAGAAAAGACAGAGAAGTACAGTTAGCATTTATTCCTAATTGTGAAGTGTGTTTTTGTTTAGAAAAGTGTATTTTCAGACAATCCAGTGAAAGTCATAGTGTTTTCTGGGGTTGTGAAGGAATCCAGTCTTGTAAGAATAATTCTGATTCAGCACTGAGACTATTTATAGCAGTGTTGTGCAGACTGTACTTTCTGGGTATCCATCTGCCTTTTGGCCTGGGTACCTAGAGCTCTTATATACACAGTCCATACATGGGGGTGGGGGCCAGTAGTTTGTGGTGTCCACGTGGCCAGGACAGAGCTTCACAAATTCTCCAACCTATACAACTATCTACAAGCATATATAAGTCCATGAAAAGTTCAGATAGGATGAGTTGACCTTTACTAGTCCTCCACGTCGGCAAAATATGGAACATGCTTCTCAGAGATTTGAATAAAGGAGAGTTTCAGCATTATTGCTCATACTTTCCTTCTCCTTTCCATTTTTCTTTTGGAGATGCTTCGGGCTAAACTCACTGCACTTCGTGGTGACTTTTATTTCAGATGACAAAGGAATATGTAGCCAAGCAAAAGCCTGATTTATACAACTTTTTATAGAAATAAAAAATTCAAAAGTGGGAACTGGAGAAAGAGGAAGAAAGGGCAGCAGAATACAGTATTTAAAGATCTATCCCTTTATTCGGTTATCATTCGTCTTATTAAAGCTAATTTTTAAAAAACATATATTCTTGTTTAAAATCACTGTAAAATAAATTTACTAGGAAATGATGATTATATATTAACTGATGAGATGACTAAAAATTCAAAGAAAATTGTAAGGAAAGACTGTATTTAGAACAATGTCTTAAAGTCGAGACATGATTATAAACTCAATCCTCCTTCACAAGCTTTGAAACTGGAAGAAAACCTGGGGGATTGATCTGGAATGAAGCTAATCACTTGCTCCTTATGAGCTTCCTAACACAAGGGGAGTGTTAAGGAATGAGAGGCAAAGGACATCAGAGCAAGATGGACCTTCTGCTGTCAAGGCTGGCCAAAGGTAAGGTGGTAATTGTTTTGCGAATCAAATTTACCTAAAAAGAATCAGTAAGTATTTTCTTCAACTCTGAACCATTCTACTGGCATCGCCAGGACCCTGGAGCATTGATATCCTTTATCCCTTATCTTTCTCCAAGGTAGTCCAGGGGCAAAGAGTTAGGCATATTGCTACAGCAAAATCATCAGAATTCTTACTATCAAAACCCATAGATAGTCTCAGGATGGCTTCTCAAAGGGATGAATTCCATACTTTGTCACTAAAAGGGGCAAAGAGCCTGAAATTTTTTGCTGCCTCATCTGGGAATGTAAGTCTGCAGAAAAGTATGTGTAAGTGGAGGCTTTTCAATGTATAGAATGCAGCAGATTTCAAAATGGGGTGTGCTACAGAACCTAAGGGTTCCTCTAAAATCAATCACTGGGTCAGCTGGAGGTGACTACAATGCCACATGTGTCAGTATGTCCGAAACCTCCTAGAAACAGCTCAGTGGACAGAGATGGATTCATTATAACTGTTCCAAAATGTAAAACCTGCAAACTGACATTCAATTTCTCCACCAGGTCTTTCATGAGTAGATGGAAAGGAAGAATTCTGCCTAATATTTCACTTCTTTCATGCAGTTTTTTCCATATATATATATATATATATATATATATATATATATATATATATATTTAAAGCTGAGTTAAGATGGTTTAAGCTTTTTCATGGAACCAGGTACTATTTTAGACTTTTATTTGAATTTCTTTATGCTGCAGCAAATTACATATATATGTGTATATATATATATATTTTTTTTACCTCAATATAATAATCCCAGGAATAACCTAGCTAACATGTCTTACAAAATTGAAGGAGGCATTTTTTGAAGTTATGGAACATCTACTTCCTAGCAACTTTCTTTTTACCTCCTAATTTCAAGCGACTATTTCCATGCTTCCTCTAGGTTTATGCTATTGTGTGCTGTTTCTAAAGTTTTGGCCCCAGGAGACAGTGATAAGAAAGGAGCAAAGTAATTGCTCACTACTATCAGCAATTCTATTTGAACATACTCAGGGGATAGTAGTCATAGCAAAAAAGGGTGATGAGTTAGGGCAAGGGGCCTAGGGAAATTAAATTAACGCAAGTTGTTCTTGTTCCTTGTAAAATGCCATGGATGCAAACCAGTCCTGAAGGATCTCTCTGCCCTGGCTTCCCTGGTAGAGATGAACTGGGAATGGGAGAGGATGTCAAGGATGACCATTAGATGCCTAAGTCACAGAGCTCAAGTTCAAGGTAAGCCTGCCAGAATACGAGTCTGCAAAACTAAAAAGTGCATTTTAGAAAGTGGAACACAAAGCTGATTGTGTGTGTGTGTGCACACGTGTCTCTTCTTTGTCTAGAACAGTAAAGTCAGTGTCTTGAGTGGTCATTTTCACCACGATACAGGTGTCAGACAGGAAGGCAGTAGCTGTAGCTGCCTGGTCTCCTGAGCTGGGTCAAGGGGATTGATGTTGTGGTAGATGAAGGTTATGTTCCAAAAAAGGAATGGCAAACATTTAAGAGATCAGGACCAAAATTAAAAGACAAAAGAGAGAAGAGAAGGAGAAAAAATTAACACGTAACCACAGAAATGAGTGTCAGGTGACCCTGTAGTTTTTTCAGATGAAATATTCCCGTTTACACTCGCTGACTGTGTTTTGCAAGTCAATATCATTTCTGAAGGAACTGTCCAAATTCTCTGGATATTCCTTCTCCTTCATCTGGTTAGTGCGATGTGACTGCTTATGCTGGTAAAGGAGGCGGGTCATGATGCCGATGATGCAGAAGGTGATGAATATCACCACTGCTATTACTCCTGTGGGGAAATGAAGATGGAAAAGAGAAGAAAATTACCACAGATCATCTGGCCCAGAGACGATTCAACGTAGACAGGGATGCACTTCAGAGAAAACAACACAAAACAAATACACAAACCAAACTCTACTAAAAGCCCAGAAATAAAGACCTGCTACATGACTTTAGTCTTCAATTACTATAAAACCTCCTTCTTCCACACTAGGGAGGGAGAAGGTCAGTTTAAGTCACAGAAAGTTTTATTTCATGGCCTAAGAATGCTACCTTATAAAGATAGAATGAGAATAGCAAAGGATTTCTTCATATATTTTTTCAAGATCTGCTTAAATAATGTGTCCGAATCATTTGTAATTAGCATATTTCATTGTCACCCATACCTAAGGCTTCTAGAATTACTTGAACAGCCTAGAAAACAATGCTTAAATATCTTACATCCTGACACATGTGGATATATTTTTGTTTTATGTTATGTTTGTTTGCTAAAAATTTCATTAATAATAAATACTTACTAATGACTTAAGGCATTTCTACACTGATGGACACTCTGCTAACTCAGACAAGGAACATCGCTGTTCTTGGAAACTTTATAGTTAACTGAGATGGTAAACTTCAGCCCAGTTCTGTTAATTCCACCTTTACTTTGATTGTATATAGTAGTTCTGGATCTATTTTGCAAGTTGTCCTCATTGACCTTAATATCTTGTACCTACCTTTGCTAGAAAATTTTCTGGGACTTAAAAGACAGTCCAAGTAAAACTGGTGAAATGTGGGTGGGAGAATATGTCTCTACACAAATACAGGTTTTATAGCATTGAAACCACTCAAAATACTATTGATAATCAAAGATATTCCATTATTAATAATTTTATATTCTGGTTAAATTTTTTCTAAGTAGCATAAATGTTGAGAAAAAAAAATGTTTACATTAGAAATTTGTTGCTGGGGGCTGGGGATGTGGCTCAAGCGGTAGCATGCTCGCCTGGCATGCATGTGGCTCTGGGTTCGATCCTCAGCACCACATACAAATAAAGATGTTGTGTCTGCCGAAAACTAAAAAATAAATATTAAAAATTCTCTCTCTCTCTCTCTCTCTCTCTCTTAAAAAAAAAGAAATTTGTTGTTGGAGACTTTGTGTTACAACTTACGCAAGCAAGTATACTGGAGGATTAAATATGCTCTTGGCATGCCTTCACCATTTTTTTTTTTTTGAGAGCTGGGACCAAGTTAAGATTGCTTGCATTTTTATATATTCTCTAATCATTAGGTAACATTATGCAACTATTTTGGAAGAAGGCAGAGTAAAACCTCCTAATCAATAAATATAGGGATAAACTGGGTAGCAGTGAGTGACCCAGTAAGTGTGCTACAGCTTCAAGACATGAAAGAGGGAATGGTTTTCTACTCCTCCAGTGCCTGGTAGATTCATATTTGGAAAGTATGTAGGCCTCTGGGAATTTTCCTATAGGGTTGAGATAACTTTCCTACTCCTACAGAGACTCATAGAAGCATGCAAATGAGTAGAGAAAAGTCAGCAGTCACAAGTCTCTTCCTCACTTGTCAAATGAAAGCTTACAGGAAGAGAAGCAGGCACAGGATACTTTCTGACATTTTTGATGCAAACAGAAATTAAGTTCAACGTTCTTTCCTTAAGCAGAAATTCAGGTCAGATGTTTTGTGAACTTCCATAAACAATGGTCATGGATCACCTTCCTTGTGATTGCATTATGATGATGTACCACTGGCTCCCCTTGTCATTTGCACTCCTCCCTCAGAACAGTCATCGCTCCTTCTTCTACAGTTTGCTTATCCCAGTCGAGCTGTAATTTCTGAGGGCAGTGTCCCTATCTTTCATCCCATATCCCTATGCTTAGCACAGGACCTGCCCTGCTACTGGGACTCATTAAATATCAATTAAATGAATAGATACTGCAAAGTTTTAAAAGGAGAACGCTATCGTACCAGATACTGATCGGTTTATATAGGCTGCCAGCAAGCAGGGATGGGGGCACCTGCTATGATGATAGTTCTCAGATGAAAATTCATTTATTCTCTCTCAGGCATCTTACATTAAACAAGGTTTGGAAGTCATTCTGTGTTGCAAGACCCAGATGGAAAAATCAAGCTACTGCAGGCAGCAAGCCAAGCTGAGGCAGAATAAAAGGAGGGTGAGGCCAACATGCAGTTAGAAAATGGAAAAGTAAGGGAGAGAGTCAGGAGCTGAGTTTACAACATAGCAGACAAGATCTGCATCTGTAACCATATGTGCTGCTGGATTTGAAGCTACAGTCCTGTGGGCTTCGCCCTGCTCATTAGATCTAACCCAAATCACTTGGTGGAGAAAGCCCCCAACAGGACTACAGCTTCACCCATCTGTCTGCCCCAACGTGGCTTCTTCCCCATATGTAGTTTTATGGGTCCGCTTTGTTTGTGCTTTAGGAAAAGTGACAACTGGATGAGATGAACAGGATGCAGGCTGCCTGTCTGTAAGTAAATGCTCCAGCTGTTGACTCAGTGCTCAGCTGCTAATGAATCAGAGGCAGAAGGAATTCACAGAGCTGCTGGAATTTGAGGAAAGGGTGTCTTTGATCATGCAGCCCACAGGACTATTCATTAAAAAGGCTCATGGTCTTGCAGATAATGTGGGATTCTGTGTTTTGGATGGCTGTAGTTAAGGATGGCTTCAGATAACTTCCTCCAAAGTAGGGGATTATTTTTATCTTTTCTACTCTCAACAACAAAGAATGGCTTACCTCCAATGACCGCTGAATCACTCCGAACTGCATTGGTAAGTGGTTCTCGCTCATCTGTCTTCCCAAAGGGATCTAAGGAGAAAAAGACCTGAAACTTGACTCTTCACTGGAACCATCAGAAAATAGGATGTAAAATACCTAAAGATTATACCAAGTGAACTCAAATAATTGTGAGTTAGCATTTTGGAAGGAATTCCAGTGAAAACAAAAAGAAGCATTTTAAATACGCTGCTTATAACCCACTGTTCCTAGACCCTCTTAGCTTATATGTAAATTTCAGGATAAAGAGTTGAACCAGAGAATACTGGTTTCTTGCCCATATGTCCTCACTCATCCCTTGAGGTTCTTTTCTGCTTTGCTCGATAGTTCTTGTGTACGAGTAGGCTTCTTACTGTAAGCACACATCCCTCTCTGCATGAGGGTTTTCTTCAGTTGCAAGAGGGTTCTGAGCCCATTGGCAGAGAAAAGAATGAATACTCCTAGGAGCAGCCCTCACAGAGATACATACATGGTACAAGTGAATAATATGTATATTATACTAAAAGAAAAGAAAAACAGCAAGTTTAAAAGTACACAGACGTGGCTCTAAATCCTTGCTTGTGATGTAAAATGTGATCTCTTTTGAAATGACAAGTTGCATACATATTAAAAGTGGGCAGGGATACTATGTGCATATATATAATGCATACAAATATTCAAAACCTGGTGGATAATACACATTTAATAAATAGCCACTCTTGTTATCATTTCATCATTGAATTCTCAGGAATTGACAAAATTTGTATTAATTTAGTTTCATTATTTTATTTTTTGGTATGAAGAAATAAGAATGGAGTCAGTAAGAATTTGCTTAATGCCTTGTACTCATTTGTTGCAGAGTGGAGAATTCAAACCCCAAGTATACAGGGCCACAGTCAGACTCTTTCTATTATACCTTACCACTGCCAGGAAAAACCTAAGACCAGTAAAGTGTTGAAAGAAACAAACCACCCTTTGCTCATAATTAATAACTTGTTTGACAATTAATAATGCATTATTTCATGACATCACTAGAGCTATGTGTCATTTATATTTTTTCATCTGTTAGATGGGAAAAATAATAGACTCTACTTCATAAGATTTTATGGGAATTACATGAGTTAATGTATGTTTTTAAAGTAGTGCCTGACACAATGCAACTGTTTAATAAATCTTGCTTCTTATTATAATGTGGTGATTATTTTCATACACACATAGGTGAGCATGTACATCCTAGTCTCACTGCCCCCGCAGCACCAAGCTCTGATGGAAAAGACCAAGTCTTACACATGTATCAGCAGTTCTACACTGCCATGTGTGGAAATACATAAAAGATGTTGGGGAAGTATTTCTTGTGGAACTGGGTAAACAGTATTAGGCTCCTTGTGGTACATTCTGGGGAACTTTTCCTAAGACTCATGAAACTGAAGCTCAGAAAAAATTACTAGGAAAGAGAGACTGAAGGAAAATGGGAAGGGCATTCAAGGAACTGGTATGGGGTAGGCATTCTGGGTTGGCAGTACTTATAGAGTAGTTCTATTGAAAAGAACTTTGGTTGTGGAACTTGATAATGCTATTAATCATCTCTGGATGTTCAGATAGTTCGTTTACATGCATGTACGCATACATGAGATTGATGACAACAGGAGGGACAGTGATAGTGGTGTTTATATGTGACACACACAGAAAGCAAACAGACAAGGAAAGGTGGAAATGAGAAATCAGTAGAGGAGATGAGAAGAAGTGAGAAAAAGGAAGGGTTATGTAGAAGGTGCTCAAGGGCAAATGGGGAGGAAGGGGAGAATGGAGGGAGAAGGAGGAAGGAAGGAATGAAGGAATGAAGAAGTGAAGAAAGGGAGAAAAACAAAACCATTTAGTCATTATATTTTCTGTGTCCTCTAAATCTGGTGTTATTATGTATTCCTATGCCAATATTCCTTCCTGGAATTCCCCCCACTTACTTAGCTATCCACCAGGGTTCAGAGCATGGTTTATTCTTACTCCAACTTGCATTGGTTCCTCTTTAATTTAGTCTATGCACTACTTTGTAATTGTATAAATCAATGCAGACTTGGTTTTAACCCATATTTTACAATACATTACATATTTTGTTGTTGATATATTAACATATAACATATATTAATTCAGTTTATTAATTCTAACTCTCCGATATATTTATTGGAGCCACAAATAAAACACTTCTGAGATGATAAGATGATGGGTTTAGTAATGTGATTACAAAACTTTTAAAATAACAGGATTATTCCATGTTTGGATGTGTACCTCCAGGAAAATAATCCTTCAGGGTATTAATCTATATATTCATAGGTGAATATTGTGTTAATGGTTTGTCTCTACTGTCTTTTACAATTTTGAAGCCAACTATGAGTTGTAAGTCCCCCTCTCAAAAATGAATGACTTCATTTAAATACATACCTATATACCTCTATGTTTCCATATCTGTCTGTATAAATATTAAAACACACACACATAATGTTTAATAAGAACTCCCTATTTTTTAATGCTAGACTCCTGTATCTGTATGATGGCTTTCCCAGAGTTTTCTATGATTTATTAAAATGCACTAGAAATTCACACATCTACTTACATATAAGTTCAGCAACCAGACTGTACCTCCCTTACACTTAAATACTTTGATCCTCAAAACAGCAGCCACTTAAACAACAGGAACTATGTACACATATACACATATATGATTATATATATATATGAAATTGTGTGTTTAGTTCTAATTGTTCATCACATGAAATAGTTTCATATTAAATATATATGAAATCACCCAATTCAAGGTAAAGAATTGAGTACTATTAGCTGGCTCTTTAAACTGGAAGCTTCTAGAAGACAGATAAGGTAGTCTTAGTAAGGGGACTTCATTAGGCATTCTTAGGAATCTACCTGATGAAGAATGCACAGTGGTCACTGCATTCACTTCTGAATCCACCATGGAGCCACAGCTAGATTCCGTCAAGGTCCCCTGGATGGTCACAGGTGCAATAGTGGCATGACGCAGGGCTGCCTTCAGTGGTGCTATATGATTGTACTGGACTGAAGAAAGGCATCCAACAAAACCCAGGGCATTCACTTTAGCAATTTCAGGATCCAATCCAAGATTATCTGCAATGTAAAAGACCACCAGAAAAAATATATATATATCTTAAAAATATGCTCTATGTTTTTTGACTATTGTATAAAATAACTGAAATGATCTTATTATTCTTTAAGTAAGGAAAAAACTTCCCCTGTCTTTATATCCTCTTTTCAACTTTACCCACCCCACACTGATCAATATATCAACCAGATTTTGTAGATAACTGCTTAGTCCATCTCTGCTTTTAGATAGAAACGTTTCAAAACAAAATTTGTGTTCATGTATTTTATTATCTGTAGAAGGACAACAAATGTGTCCTATACTCTTGGTATTTAATAGAATTTTTATCAGCATCTCTATTACCATTATCTGTGGATGCAGGTAATTAGGACATCCATACTACAATTCTCATTAAAAAATCTCAATGAAAATGAAACAAGAAAAAAAATGATAAGATGTAGACAGTGAGATTAGAAATCAAAATGGTCTTTCCATATATTTATTGTATTTACTATTTTAAGATATCTGTGTAGATTAACCTCTAGAGAAAATGTCTACCTGCTTGGTTCTGCCCATGGTACTGACTGATGAGAGATTGCTTTGTTATTTTGATAGCATTCAAGTTCCTAAAGTAGTTTTGAGTCTTTATATTAAAGATGAAGATGCAATCATTTGGGATTCACAATAAGATCAAATGTCTCATTTTCTTCAAGATTTGTAGCAATATTACCCAGCATCACATTTCTTTCTCTTAAAAGGGGTCATTTGGATAAATTGCTGTGATGCAGTTACCTAAACCTTCAATGCATAATAAACCATTTTCTTAAGATATGAGAGTTTTAACATAATTAGGTAGCTCAAATGGTTATTTTATCATGATAATCTTTTTTATTTTCTGGAAGGGGGCAGCTACTTTCTTCACTAACACTGTACATTACAATTTTATTTTGATTCATAAGTGGTCAAAGGGTGCCTTCATGGATCTGTAAGTATGCATTATGTTGGCAGTATTAAGGAAAAGATGTGATGAGATTATATTTGGAAATAATAAATTAACATCCCTTGATAATGCCTTTTCTAATTTATGCCCTCAATTTACCTCCCTCTTCAATACCCATGTAACCTTCATCAATTTATCATCTCTCTTTTCTTACATGAGAAGAGAGTAATTGCATATTAAATTTATGTGGCTGCTATAACAAATTATCACAAACTTAAACAACTTATATCAAATAGCTTAAAACACAAATTGATTATCTTTCATTTTTGTAGGTTAGAAGTCTGATATAGCACTCACTGGCCCCACAGTGTCAGCAAGACTGATTTCTTCTGGAGTCTCAGTATGATACGTTTCTGTTATAAATCTGGGATGTCCCCTGCAAAGCTCATCAATCTAGGGATTAAGACATGGAATCTTTGTGGCAATGCAGCAATGTTCAGAGATGAAAAAGATTGTATTATTAGAGGTGTAACCTCATCAGTGGATTAATCCATTTGGTGAATTAATAACTTGAATAGACCACTTGATGGTAACTGTAGGAAGGTAGGATATGGTTGAAGAATTAGGTTACTGGGAATGTGGCTTTGGACTACATCTGTTCCTGGCTCCTTTCTTTGCTTCCTCACTGCCATAAGCTGAGCAGCTTTCCTCCACCATGCCCTTGCACCATGATGTTCTTCCTCATTTCAGAGCAGAGCAATGGAGCTGGCCAACCATAAACTGAGACCTCTGAAACTGTGAGATCAAAATAAACTTTTCCTCTTCTATGTTGTTCTTGTCAGGAAGTTTAGTCAATCAAAAGCTAACACATTTTCTTTTCCATTTTTTAGCTTCTAGAATCCAATCGTTTTCCATAGCTTAGTCTCCTTCATCTATCTTCAATGAAATCAATGTTGCATTTCTATGTTCCTTTTTTCATAGTCACACACACCTATGATTCCATTATTTGGCCTCTCTCTTTCACCTTTAAGGATTCACGTTATTACATTGCATTTGTGCTGATAAACAAAGATGATATTTCCATTCTAAATGCAACCCATTAGAAACATTAATTCTATCCCCAAACTTAATTCCTCTTTGTCGCTTAGTCTAACATATTCAGAAGTTTTAGGGATTAGGACATGGAATCTTTGTGGCTCATTATTCTAAGACTTCATGTCAGATATGCTGTAAGAGCTGTCCTGGTGATGGAAATTAAGATCCAATACCATTGTAATACTACTCTTCTTAAGTGTAAGAGACCAGTAAGGTGTGGGAGGAAACAGATAACTGCCAAATATCCAAATGAACAACCTCCATCCATGGCACACAATTTTAATTAGTAAATTACCATATATGTTTATTTGTTAGCATAGATTTTAAAAGACTATGTCCCATATGAGATTTTTCGCACCTTGTTATGCAACAGTTTTCTAGATCAAAAAACTGCAATAAGCTGGAGGCTATTAACCAGTGTCATCAGAACTCAGTGTACCCAGCTGTAATAGATAATGTATGTGAATTTCTGATTAGTTGTTAGTGAAGGGTAAAATTAGAAATCAGTAGTATCTAGATGAAGAAGCAAAACAGAAGGGAAGCATAAGTTGTCATGAAGTTTTTGCACTGTAGGATATAAAAGCAGTGGAAAGTGACATGCTATTGAAGCTATGCCTTGAGGGTCTTAGTCAAAAGTGCCAGATCTCATTCTCAACACTCACTTGGAATGCTGCTGACATTGGTGCCAAGGTCATTGGAGGACATCACTATAGTGGCTGTCGTAAATACCAGTCTCAGGTGCAAGAATAGGTACAGAGATAAAAAATGGACAAAATGCCAGTGAGTGGCATTCTCTACTTACAGGAAAATTGTGTTGAATAAAGTCTTATCTCTAGTGAAATATGTTTATTCTAGATGTAGAATAAGAAGAGAGACCTTGAGATATTTCTGGAATTCCTGGTATGAGAAAATAATCTCAGTATGAGATCTCAGAAAGTAATTTTTCAGATTTTTAGTAAAAACAGAAAGGCAAAAACCATAGAACTGTTTCAAATGATTTTTGCATTTTATGATAGTATTAGCTACTAAGTAGTAGGGAATAAAAATAAATGAATAAGAAGCTGCAGAAAAAAAAAGCACAAACTCTCATTCACCAATCATTGAACAACTACTATACAACAATGTTTAATTACTACTCAAATATTTTTAGATTTTCTTCAAACTTTCTTCCATGTATTTGTTATGATTCTAGAAAATTTACAGAGGAAAGGATTGAGAACCAGATAACGTAAAAGATACAGTGGAGTGAGAATTGAGGTTTAGACCCAAGTTGTTATGACTTTAAATGCTATACTCTTTATCTAAGATACTCTAAGATATGATAGCTCTCAACTAAATAAATAAACTTCAAAACATTTTATACACTGAGTAAAATAATTTTACATAAATTATTTTCAAAAACATAGGTTGCAAAAACTAAGAAAAACATGAAGTGTTTTTGTTGAATGTCTCATGCAATTTACTGAACTCTGTATTACATGAAAGACATAATGTATTTACCAATTTATTTAATTCAGTTTTTGGATTACAATTGCCTTAGACTCATAAGGAGCCAAGTGATGAAACTATTTTGTGTGCTCAGCTAACAAATGAATATCCCAGAAGAATGCAAGAGTAAAAGTGGTTTCCCAGAAGCATATGGGATGAGAATGCAAAAGTACTGCTACTAAAAAATACTCAGGTTCCCTTTCCCATTCTTCCTTAGATTTTCTGTTCATGTATAAAATTCTCATCCAAAAAAAGGAGAATTGCAAAGTATTCATTACATATGCTACCATTCTGAGAAGCCACGGGTGTCTTAGAAGGAAAAATCTGCAATATTTCCATTGGTCTTATTTGAAATACTTAATTTGTCCCTCTCAACACAGTTTAAATCCAATCAAAATACAGTTTCTGATTCACTTTATATCCCAGCACCCCTCTCTCAAATATTGATGTAGAAGCAGCATGGAGTGCTGACAAGGTATGGGGGAAGTTAGACATCAGTTACTTCTGTAAGAGGGTGTGCCATCAACCAGAGTTAGGCAAGCAAGCACACTTCAGCTAGCAGCAACCTGTTTTTATAGCTAATACAGCACTGCCTCTTTGTTTTGATAGGAGGAACTTGAAGTTTCAGTGTTCATTGCACAAGTAACTTCTGTTTCTCCATTTCTGAGCTCCAGTTTTGCCCGTGATAAAATAGTGATCACTGGATCTGCCATATGCATCATGGTAGAAATAAACATAATGATATAGCATAATTCTTAGCTCAGTACCCATGATTCATTTTTGGTGTTTTGATGTTGTTGTTGTTTATTTGTTTATGTTTTGGTACAATATGCTGTTTTGATATAGGTATGCATTGTGGGATGGCTAAACAAAATATTTAGTGTATTACTTATCAATTTATTTTTAGGGTGAGAACACTAAATATTCACTCTTTTGGCAATTTTCAAACATAAAACATACTCTTATTAATTGCAGTCACCATGATATACAGCAGATATCTTGATCATATCTACCTGGTCTAACTGAAATTTTCATGATTTACCAACATCTTTTCATAACAAGTGCATATTATCATTAGTAGTAGTTTCAGAAGTACCAATGTCTTTTATTCCTCCTACTGTTCATCAGTTCCAAACCTCTTTACCTGAATTCAAGACCCCTCAATATGCCCAAATAATACCATGCTTGAGAAAGAAGATGTAAATGTTGATTTGCTTGCTGTGCAATCTTTCTACTAAATTTTCACTTCACATGGACTCAGAGTTGAATAGACATAATGTTCAAAGTTTTAATGACTCAGCTGGCTAATTTAATATAGACTAACTTCTTCAGGCATTTTAAAACCTGACTTTTTACATTAATTTGCAAACAGTCTTATTTCTTCAGAGTAAAGCTGTACTTCACTATTAAATCTAGTGGATTTGAGATGCCAAGGAAAGTAGCACAGAACCAATTTCAGCCCCAGAAATGCTTCACACAATTGCAATTGTTTGACAAGAGGAGTCAGATAGAGCAAATCCAGGCTAATTTTATGCAGTGTTTTTTTTTTTAATACAAAAAAAAAATAGAGTAGGAGAGATCAGCACTTTGCTAAAAACAGACATTGTTCTGGAATGTAACATGGCATTTGCTGTATGTTAAAAGTCATTTATGAATTCAAATCTTGAAGTGTCACAAAACAAGCCATGCAGACCCAAGTGACCTAGACTTATAAGAGTAAAATGTTGTACCAAGATAAAATATAAATAAGGGGAACTGAAGTCAGTGGAAGGTAAGAGCAGCATACACAAATGAAGAATTTCTGTCTCAAGAGTTCTTTGGGGGGCTGGGGATGTGGTTCAAGCGGTATCATGCTGCCTGGCATGTGTGCGGCCCGGGTTCGATCCTCAGCACCACATACAAACAAAGATGTTGTGTCCGCCAAAAACTAAAAAATAAATATTAAAATTCTCTCTCTCTCTCTCTCTCTCTCTCTCTCTCTCTCTCTCTCTTTCTCTCTCTCTCTCTCTCACTTAAAAAAAAATAAAAGGGAAAAACTTTGAAAAAAAAAAAAAAGAGTTCTTTGGGTTTCAGGGGCGGGGGGCAAACAGTCTGAAAACTTCACAACCAGAAGTTTGCAGAGTCTATGAACATGTTTCTCGGGTAAATTTTTAATTGTAAAAGGAGATCATCAAACTGGATTAAACACACAGACACAAGTTTGTATGCAAACTTGGGATTTGTTTTTTGCTTTCATATTTTGTCATTATGATCATCTGCACAGAATCCCACGTAAACTACATCCTTATAAAATGAGAAAGATTAAGATAAGTATACACACTATCAAATTAGAGGGAAAAAACATAAGTTAAAATTATTTTTCTAAATCAAATTAACCAGTCTTTGGCCAATCTAAGCCTGGAACCTAGGTCTGTTGGCTTCTAACATTATTATTATTATTTTGTTGTTGTTGTTCTATTATGCCATGCTTAATATCTTTCCTCTTCTGCAAAACATATATCTATTTATTGACTACCTATGGCAAATACAGTTCTATATTCATAGTGGTGGATTTGTAATAGCTAATCGATGAACTTTTCTCTCATCTTGGTGAATTTCAATCATTATGGAGGATGAATTTAACAGACCAGCAAAGATATCAGGTGATAAATCTTTTAATAGAGAGAAATCACTGTGGCTGTGGGGTTGTAGAGGAGAACTCTGGAACAATATAGAGAAAACAACATTAAGAATGCAAAAGAACTTCCAGAGAAGTGTACTAAAATATATATCATAACTTTCTTATGAAGTTATGATATAGATGGTTCATGGCCCACTCTTTGAGAAACACTGATTTAGGAAAGATTGCTTGGGATAAATGTGCTTAAATAAATGCTAGAATGATGAATAGAGTAAAGTTACAAAACCAGCACAAGGCACAAAGGGACAAAGTACATCACATGTAAGACAAAGAAGAATCAAGTTAATTTTGTGTTAAATAAGGTAAGGGATGATGATTTTGGAGAGATTGGTAGAAGCTGTATAGCGTAAATGACTTTCATATTCCCAAGGCATTTTTCCTACTGCTATTGCATGATTTTACTTCACGATAATGTCTGTCCTCTTCTTGCTTTCAAGAAGCCCCTCTTTTTCAAATCTTTATCTCCTTCAACTAAAATAAAGTGCCCAATATGCAGAATAAGTTAGAATAAATTTAGTTAACCTTAGTGTTATATATTGAATATGAAATGTCCCCAGAAAACTCCTGTTATGTAGGCATATTCTGAAGTAACATGATTAGATGATGAGAACTCTCATCTAATGAATGGGGTTAAATCATTTGATGGATTGATAACTGGATTGGAATAAGTGGTTGGTAACTGTAGGAAGCTGGACATCACTGAAGGAAGTTAGGTCACTGGGGAAACATTTGGGGGGTTATATCCTTTGGCTTCGTACACTGTTTCTCTGCTTCTTGACTTCAATGAGCTAAGCAGCTTTCCTCAACCACAATCCTCTGCCTCATTTCAAGCCCAGAGTGATGGAGTTGGCTGACCATGGACTGAAACCTATGAAACTGTGAGCCAAAATACACTTTTCATTTTATGAGTTGTTGTCAGGTCTTTTGGACACATCAATGAGAAGCTGGCTAACAGAATTAGTAAATGGAATTAATGAATGAAAAAACATTTCCTATTATCAATTGTAATGCAGTTTAATCAGGGATATATTAATAGGTAGATCTCAGACTTTTTCATTCTAGCAATTTATACCTTGGCTTTATTTTTACATTCACATAAATGACATGTTATCCAGAACTCTGCAGAGGCAGCCCAAGTTCTGATAAAAACTTCATTCAGAACTCTTATAATTATATCAGGAGTGCACAAGAAATATGCCTCTCCATTATTCTCAGACTTTTGTGTCCTAAAGCTAAATGTACTGTCTGTATGAAATCTGTGTGTGTGGGTGAGTTTGGCTGCTACATGGCATGGTGTCAATACTGTTTGTAATGACTTTACACACTTTACACATAAGGGCCTATGCACTGACTCTTCACATGCTGGGAAGACCTCCCTGGGGTTCTTTTCCTTCAGATATCAGGATAAAAATTCTTCTTTGGAGAGGACTTTCATGGGTACCTAAAGAGCACATCCCCTGTTAACAAAAACAAAAACAGCATGGTACTGCTACCAAAACAGGCGGGTGGACCAATGGTACAGAATAGAGGACACAGAGACTAATCCACAAAGTTCCCTTCTCTGTTTCTCAACACTGAACCCAGTTCATGTCCTTTCAATTTTTTTTCTATAAATTATGTAACTGTAATTTCACATACACATATGTGTGGGTGTGTAGGTGCACAGGTGTGTTTGCTTATTGGTTTATCTTTTATGAACCTCTGAAAACCATAAGTTTCATGAAGAAAATATGCTTTACTTCCCAGGTAACTGCCAATTTCTTAACAAATTCATAACCTTGCACATAAACTTTGCTAAATATTTTTGAATGTTTGACTGGGTCTACATTGCATGGGGTCTGATAGGAAGAAGGTTTTATACAACTGCCATTTTTCTTTTTTTGGTACTAGAAAATCAAACACAGGGTATAAGGCATGCAGGGAAAGTGTTGAACACCCTGAGCCACATATCCAGCCCTTTTTATTTTGAGAGAGGGTCTCTCCAAGTTTCCCAGGCTGGCCTGGAACTTCAGATCCTCCTGCCTCTGTTTTCCAAGTTGCCGGGATTATAGGTGGGTGTCACCACACTCAACTCCAACTTTTCTTTAAGTAAATACACAGAAATACAGGTAGGTGAATAGATGGATGGATAAACAGAAACAATATAAGAAGCCAATAAAAAATCAATGTAGTAAATAAAAATTCTATCACTTGAGAATTAATTTCTTCAACCTAAAATTTCACTGGCTGAAGACATTTTTCACTTTTTAATTAGGTTGCCTGGTACCATACATCATATGAGTTCCCCTCTGTGGTTACAGGACAGTGACTGCTAATCAGTAAGACCTTAACCACCTATTCAAATTTTGGAATTCTAGACATCATATTCCCAAGGTCTATTTTCCTTATTTTACATATAAAAACAACTTTTCTGCCTTTAAGACTTGGATTTGCAAGTTAATGTAGAAATTCATTCCTTTGGGATTCAAAGAAACAAAAATAATTCTTCCTAGTTTGTTCATTATTTATTTCATGTGGGGCTAGAACTGAAGGACTCTCATGTTTTGGTTTACAACAATGTTGTTTACTTTGCTAAGAGAAAGGAGCAAAACTAGGGGACATTATGTCCCAACAGAGAATCTTTGGCAGAGCACAAAATAATCTATCGGAATATAATATTCCGATGGGGAATTACAAGTGATAGAGTTAAAACATCAGGAGAAGTAAAAGTTATAGCAGGAAACTTTGGTGATTTGATGTTGTTTTTATTTACAGGGTTTATGCAATGCAAATTTTGTTAGGATGCTTTTTACGGCAGGTGACAGAAAACCCAACTGTAAGGAATCTAGACAATAAAGGGCTAATTTTCTCACATAGGAAGTTGTCTAGAAGCATGGAAAGAAAGCTATGGTTCCAGAGAAAGCTATGTAGCTCCAGACATGATGTCTAGGTGCAAGAAGGACAATACAGAAAAAGAACAAGCGTCTGTCTCATCTTTTAAAAGGAAAATCCTGCCCCAGGACCTCATAGACTCAGCCACCTCACAGGCTTCTTCTAATTATCTGGATGTGGGTCATATTTATGCCTAATCCAGGTCACTAGCATAAGACATGGACATTTGCTTAGACCAAGAATCTCAAGATCCCTTTTCAACTTTTGAAAATCCTAAAGATGGTCTGGGGCTGGGGCCCAGTGGTAGAGTGCTTGCCTGGCACACGTGAGGCACTGAGTTCAAACGTCAGCACCACATAAAAATAAAATAAAGGCATTGTGTTCACCTACAACTAAAAAAAAAAATACATATTTTTTAAAAAAAGAGAATCCTAAAAAGGTCTTAGACATCTGTGTGCATTTTTTAATCTACAGATGTCCATTTTTATTAGAAATCAAAACTGAGAAAGCTTTAAAACAGAGTCCACAACACACTCTTCATGATTTCACTTAGTAATGACACCATGAAACAGGACAACCTCTGAATAAACCTAACTATATGTATAAGACAACTGGATGAAAAAGGCAAATAACATCTACTGGGAAAATGAAGATACTTTTGACCAACTGGTTTCTTGGGAAGATCTCAAAATTTGCTTCCCCCAGTGATACCTGCAACAAATACATACAACAGATCATACAACTAGAAGGAATCCTTAATTATCACAGGTAGAGATGACTATCTCAAGAGCATATAAACTTGTAGAAGAAGAATAGTTACACAAAACTGGAATTCTGTTAGGGAGCGAGAGGGGATTCCAAATTAGTGCTGCATAGGCAACCAATACAGTTCAGTTATATACATGCAAGCCAATCTCTGGAACCAAAACAAAATTTAATTATAGTTATATTTAGTTTAAAAGGCAGTTTTTTAGTGGGTTATATTCTGACTTCTATAAGATTCTGATGCTACATGTATACTCATATAATTTGATCATCTATGTTTATATCTATCTATCTATCTATATATATATATATATATATATATATATATATTTATATAGATATATATATATAACTTTAATTTAAAAGTCAATTATTTTTGATGAGTCATAAACTGACCTAAATAAGAATTCTGGTGTCTATACTGAATGACCTTAATTTGGCTGTTGTTAATAAGGAAAAGTAGAGCTATTCTTTGGGGGCTGAGTAGAATCTAGTAGCCACAGAAAAAAAAATTGCCCTAAATATAATGCCTACATGGAGAGCGACTTTTGTTTATGCCAAGTCCTGTATTCCAGTTCTAACTTTTATCATACATCACATACAATCACATAACATAATGGGTCACACAGGGTAACCTTTGTAGCTCTGCTCCATAGGAATATTAGTGACCAAAATTTTATCGAATTATGTGATAAAACATCATACAGAAAAATGACACAAATTTGCTTTTAAGACTTGGAAAGGACAAAATAGTGCGGTATTATATCCACCATGCAGATCATGAAACAAAACTCATAACGATTCAGCAAGACGCCCATTTACATAGTAGCTAGAATTCCTAGACTTTAATTACTAATTTTTTCTTGCATGTCATACTATCCCTTTGAATTCATTAACCTATGCTTAAGACTGAATCTGACTTTACAGAAGAGCTGTTTTTATAATATCATACCATCAGTCACCTAGTACAGTACAGATAAATTGCAGTAGAGCAAGGCTACAAAAAAAAAAAAAAAAACTACTTAAAGATGACCTCTGTTCAAATGTCTTGGGACAAAGATTTGGGTTTGTGGTTGGAGAGAGCACATCCTTGACCTGACCAGACCTGAACTCTGTGTATGAGTAGCCACTTGTCCATGGCAGGGATGTGCTTACAGCAGTCTGACTGCCTGGAGAAGGATTTTTCTGAAAACCAACAACAATGCATTGTTCCAAGGGCCTGCTGAGGTAAGTGTGATAGGGGTAAGTCTCTGTATGTCCAGACTGTAATCTAGTATGTGATTGGTGTTTTTGTATTACATACAATATCTAATGGAAACAATTTCTCTAACATGGGGATTTTTAAGACAAAAACAAACATAAGATCTGAGTTATTTTGGTCATTGTGACCAAAATACCCAACCAGAACAACTTAATGGAGGAAAAGTTTATTTTGAGATAACTGTTTCAGAGGTTTAGTCATTAGTCAGCCAACTAAGTCCATTGCTCTGGGCCTGAGGTGAAGAACATCATGGCAGAAGGCCCATCAGAAGAAAACTGATTGACTCATGGTGGCCAGAAAGCAAAGAGAGAGCTGGGCACTAGAAATGAAATACAAACCCCAGGGCATCCTCCCATGACCTATCTCTTCCAGCCATAACTCATCTGTCTACAGTTACCACCCAGTTAGTCCATTCAAATCATTAACACACCAAATGTATCAATCCACTTATTAGATTAGAACTCTCTTAATTTAATCATTTCTCCCCTAAAAGTTCCTGCATCAACATAGGAGCTCTGGGAGACACCTGTCATGTGCAAGTCATAGCAATTCCTGATATTATTCTTAATAGTCCCTACAGATGCCCTTGTCCAAGTTCACAATGTCTGTGACTATGTACCATAAATGGCAAGAGGAACTGGACTGAGATGAATAAATGAAGGATATTAAGATTTAAAGATTATTCTGGATTATCCTGATAAACTCAATGTAATTACAAGAGTCCTGTAAGAGGGGACTAGAAAGATCAAAGGCAGAAGTACACCACTACAGAGATCTAGGAAAAGAATACGAGCCAAAGAATGCACTGACCACTGTAAGTTGAAAATGAAAAGATACTAGAGTATTCCTGAAGCCTCCAGAAGTAACACAGCCTTAATGATGCACTAATTTTAGTTTCAAAAATTCAGCGAAGACTTTTGACTTCCTGAACTATAAGATAGTAATGTATGCAGTTTTAATCTACCAAGTGTGTGGCAGTTACCAGTAGCAGCAATAGAAAAAAATTGTATACTTCGGGACATTGTGTGAATGCTATTAAGAGGTTCTTTGCATCTATATTTAAAGCATGCCTAGATATTAATATTTAAGCAACTATACGACAATAATAGTTTTCTCATTTAAATACTGCTATTCAATAAATTTGGTAATATGAAACAATCTCTACTTTTCTTGCTTTCGTTATGACTGCATTTCAGTTGCCATGATTTAAATAGCACCATTCCTCCCAAAATAATAGTTCAAGTTTCATTTACAATGGTGTCTTAACTGTGAGCAACTGCTAATGTGCAAACTCTGTTGTAAGTTCTTTTTTATTCACAAATGAATATAAAATAATCATGAGTTTTGGGATCAAAGTTCTATACCATAATTTCTTTCAAGGTCTGTGGGTGACTGGGCACTGCATATCTGTTCACACACAAAAAGCAACGTGTATAGTTAATGTTGCTTCTTTCTTTCCTAGTAACACGCTGGTGTGCCATTTTACAAAGATAGATACTCAAAACGGGGAACTAAAGCTTGATGTAGTGCTGCACACTATAATCTCAGGTACTTCAGAGGCTGAGGCAGGAGGATTGAAAGTTGGAGGCCAGTCTGGGCCACTTAATGAGACTCTGTCTCACAGTAAATAGTAAGAAGGGATGGGGTATCGCTGAGTGATAAAGCACCACTGGGTTCAATCCTCAATACCACATGCACAAATACATGAGTACTCACACAGTGAGAAGGGAATAAAGGGAACTTGGTCAGCAAATGTGAAAGCGTGGCAAAGAAATGAAACCTGAAAACGCTGGAAGTGAAAAAATTTCAAATGCACATGGCGCTAGAGAGGAAATGGCTGCTCGGGGAAATGCCAATATTGACCCTGAGTGAGAGTCCGCAGGTACACGGCCACAGGGAATTAGTGACTTGGAAGAGGAAAGCAGTCATGACAAAGAGCACTTCCCACAGGAAGCGATGTTAGCCAAAAACTTCACATGAAAGGACCCTCCTAGGTATTTTACGGGATTGAAAGCACAAAGGATGAGATGTTAGAAGCTGATCCTGACTTAGAAAAGAGGATGACAGTTCACCAAGGTTTAAGAAAGATTTAAGTCAAACAGTCAGAGGGCCAGCACAGTTCAAAAGATTCTTGATAAGCTTTTAGACAGAAATAAAAAGACAATTTCTCAATGTTTCTAGAGCTTTATATTGCAGTATACCCAGTACACTGTTTTGGCGCACTCTCTTTTACTAATTTTTAATTTTCCTATATAATAAGATAATGTTAAGGCTTTGACAAAGGAAATTTAAAGGTCACAGAACCACCATAAATTTTGCATGAATTATTAAGAGATATGAGGAAAAGACTACAAGCCAAACACCCAGTTTTAGCTCATGCGGTCACTTTCATAACCCTGCAGTACTGGAGAAATTGAGGACTGCCTGCATATTATCATGACTGGATTTCTCAACATGTACCGAATTTTGCCTTCCATGCCATGTGACTAGAGAACATCTTCTGGGTTACTCTGCCCCTTTTAAAGACAAGACAACAGAAAGAAAACGGTAAACAATACTGAAAGCAACCCTCAGTAAGTCTCAGAGTTGGGATTTGAACCCATCATTTGTCAGTTCAGGACTAGGCTGTAGATTGCGAAGCTGATGCTCCTAGGACACCAGCTATGTACTAGACTTCATGCTGCTCAATTTCAATGGGCAGCTGTGTGTGATGATCACCTCGTGACAACAACCTTGGTATGTGAAAATTATTCATCTCTGTGTTGCAGATGAAAGAAACAGGCTCGGAGCAATTGTCCCAGGTCTCACAGTGAATGGTGAAGTCTTATTCCAGACAAAGGGTCTTGGTGTAACAAGTATGGGAACTTGATATCTATTATTGAACAGATACGTTTAGTATCTGGACCTTTAAATTGTATTCTAGATATTTTTCTGAGAATTTGTCAAACACTTCCCCTCAACTTATTAACTATCTTCAGCAAAGTTTGCTCAACCCAGAGAGCCTGTCTCCCTTCCTCCCTGAGGAAAGGAAATGCTAACTGACTGGAAACCTAATGAGGTAATCATGTTTGATGATTGTTTACTGTGCTCTTCTTCAAGATAGCTTATGTATATTTTAGAATTTGTCTTGATGTATTCATGATAAGAAGAAGATATTTTGGGATTTCACTACAAGTGGCATTTTGAAACTAGTATGCTTTGCAGCCTGCATCGAATCATACCACAAAGTTGATTCGAAAAATACTAATGAGGATGAACTGAGCACAAAGCATTGCTTATGCTGTCTGCATATGGGCTGACTTCTTAGTTTTTAGAGCATGCACATCACAATTACACTGTAGCACTCACCACTCTCCAGTTTTTCCAGCCTGGAAACCTCCTACCCCTGCCCATGTTTAAAGAGAATGATCCAGGGCTGGGGCTGTAGTTGAGTGGCAGAGCGCCTGCCTTGCACATGTGAGGCACTGGGTTCCATCCTCAGCACCACATCAAAAGAAACAAAATAAAGACATGCTGTCTACCTACAACTACAAAATTTACAAAAATAATAATAAAAAATAAAGAGTGATCCATAACATCCTTTACAGAAGGATGTTACAGAACTCCTTGTCTATAGGTCTTCCTTAAAACTTAAACTAACGCTTCCTTGTTTTGTCTCTCCAAGATTTTTTTTTAATAAACAATGAGGTGACTTCCAAGTTTCAATGGTGCAGATGTGAGTAAAAGCAATTATCCACTGACTTCTCTACAGGGCAAAGAACACCTGAGGAATTGCTCCAGCTTTCAAAGTTACTGGCTTTCAGAAATTTCTATCATTGTCATTCTATAAGAATTTTTTGATTTACCTAAAATGGAAACATTACCTTCTCTCTTACTCCAACTGATCCTATGAAACACAAAGTCATAATTTATGATTTATAGTTTGCACATGTTATCAGAGATAAAATAATAACATGGTTTATATAAACTCAGAGTTCCTTTTTTTTCCCCAGTTAATATGAAGCCTATTATTAGGCAGTCTAGGGTTGGCATCCACATCTTTGCTTCAGATAGCACCAGAGAATCAGAATTGCTTTTGCTTAGATTTATGCTCCTCTCTCTACAGACTGGAGCCTTTGCCTTCCTCTTCATAAGATGACTTTAGGACCTTCAGCCATGCCCTTATGTTGTAGGTAGAAGAAAGAAGAAGAGTGAAGGACAAATATGTACATATGTGTGAAATCATCCATCTAGAAAATTCTAGTGCTTATAGCCCATGGAATAGGAGAATGTCACATGGCTATTCTTAACTCAGTGGAGGATATGGAATAAAACATGTTTAATTTGGTACACTATTCACTTAAAAAAATCAACTACAACAACAAAGAGAAAAAAAGAAAGAAAAATGCCATAATTTTTAATTAAGAACAGAGGGAGAATTAATACTGAACATTAATGGATGGGTAGCAGTCTCTAGCTTGACACTTTTCGGCCAAATTTTTTGATCCCTTCTCTCAATGAAACATTTAAACGTTTTTCCCACTCGGCAGTTTTTTGTTTGTTTGTTTGTTTTATTTTTTTATCACTAACAAATCACACTCCCCAGGTTCAACATTCAAACTCTTTCATTTGATAATATCTGGCCAAATTTTATGTTATCTCTTGGACTCAGTTTCATTTAACCTATGAGATGAAGATGAATATAGTGTGTGCATATGGCAGATTAAAGAGGACAGAAATCTTTGGTGAATCTTTCACTGAGAGACAGGCATTTTTCCTTTTTTTCTTTGAATTTGAGCTGACTTACAAGTGATATATCCAGTGGAACCCACTGGAAATTATATTTTGCCAATTCTGAGATTAGCCTTCATCTTTAGCCTAATAGACCTTATGGTTTGAATATGAGGCACTCACCAAAAGCTCCTGTTCTCATCTGAATAGATTGATTTAGTAGTAACTGTAGACTGGTGGGGCATGGTTGATGGAGGTGGGTTACTGGAAGTGTGTCCTGGAAGAGGTCATTTTTCCTGCACTCTCTCGACCCCCTTTCTGCTTCCTGGCTACCCTGAAGAGGATAGCTTCTTCTACTGCACCCTCTGCCATGATGTTCTGCCTCACCTTAGACCCACAGAAATGCAGCCATCCCACCATGGACTGAATCTCTAAAATCTGAGCAAAAATCAACTTCCTCCTCTAAATTCTTCTTGTTAGGTATTTTGGTTATAGCAATGTGAGAATATGTGGAAATTCCTTGAAACCAAATGGAGAAATATAGGGACCAGCTCAGCTTAGACTTTCAGCTGGTCTATACAAAACTACCAAACACAGGAGTGAATTCATTTAGACTTTCCTGACTAGCCACACCCCTAGCTAGATATAATTCAGTGACTTAGTCAACATCATAAAGAGCCGAAGAGCCAACCTAGCAAGCTCTATTTAAATTCTGAACCCGCCAAATAGTGAGAAATTTAAAATGGATATTATATAAAGCTATGTTGATGTTGTTTGTAGTGTAATTTAGTACACAACAATAGATATCTATTTGTTGTGAACATTAAATATAATATTGAAGATAAGTATCTTAACTTATTGCCTGGCACATGGTAAATATTCAATGTTTATCTTACATATTAAATTCTAAGACCTCATATATCTATCTGTGTAAGAGATTTCCCATCCAATGTAGGATTTTGTCATGCACTCATCAGCTCAGAACTACATTTGCTCTAAATTAGACTTCCAGCTGATATTTTGCTTTCATTCGGCCTTTTTATAATTTCTCCTCTTTTTGTGTACTAACATTTTGGCCCTGTAATATTGAAATTTCTATGAAGTTAGGTTTATAACTTACATGCTTTTTATTTAAAAATACATGGTATAGCAGGATACACATAACTTTTAAAGTCAGGAAAATCTGATTTTGCATACCAGGTCAGCCAATTAATGATCAGAGGAGTGATAGTTTGAATTCTCAAAGGCAGCCATTTAGAACACAAGTAATTTTTTTTCCTTAGAACTGATGAAAGCATTGGCAAGGTTATGAAAGAGTTCAGATGAGAATAAATGTAACAGGTACATTATCAAACCAACCAGCATTGTGGGCAATGAGCACTTTCTCTTGCTAGGACAACTCTGGGAGCCAAAGGAGATCACATGTATCATTCTTGTTCCAATAGATGGGAGCGAGCAGGAATATCAATATACCAGCTCATCTTGTAATTGGCTAAGGATTATTATCAGCAGACACCAAAAACCTGGCACTTCTGCACTGCCATATAGATAGGCAAAGCAGGCTTCCTGGACAGAGACGGCCACCAGGATAATGTGAAAACTTGTAAATTCGAAGTGAGTTGGCATGGAAGTGGTACAGGGAAGGCAATAGAGTACAGCATCAATAGCATCTGCTAAAATATGTGGACAAGTTACTAAATTGGATTTCCTCATCTCTCAAACCAGGATAAAAATAATAAATCCAAACTTAGGATGAACTCTCTGTAATTTCTAATCCTCCCAAAGTCCTACCCTTGTGCCATCAACAGACATAAGAGAATGGAATTGAGAAAACAGCTGGGATGCAATTAATATAGTTGACTAAAACTCAGTAATCCCACTAAATATAAAAACACATGACTGCTTTTGAAATATTTTACTCTTGGCAACCTACAAGCATCAGAGATAAGAGTGGAAATAAAACCATCTTGGTTTAAATCACTCAAATATTGTAATAAAAGCAAGAGGAAGAAACCTTGTGTGAAATAATAATAAACAAAAAGCACTTGCTATAGTTTTTATCACAGCAATTATTGGCATTAGCAGTAACAGATGTAAAACATATTTTCATTTAACTTAATCAGTGAGCATCAGCTATGTCATAAAGAAGTGTTTGAGTGAACATCTACAGAAATATTTGAGACTATAATCAAAAACATAAAACAACAACTTAAAAAGAAGCCCTCCAGGAAAATACCAGGAAATACTGTATTTAAGAATTTTTCCACCTTTTTGTTTAAAACTATCCATAGCTTGCCTTTTTATCTTAGATAAAATGAAGCAGACAAACAATCCTGACTTTTTGAGACCTTAACTTACTAGTCTATCCCACCCCTGCTAACTCTGGCTTCTGGGAGCCTGGCTGTACAGATTGGAATTTTTCCTGGGGAACCATTCCAGGGAGTAAAGACATTGTATAAGAGAGAGATCTAGGAGGCATGGGTGGTCCCCATGTGACAAGGTTTCTTTTCAGGTTGAATTTCACAAAAATTCTTCCATTTCCATTTCCAAATCCTGTATCTGTAACTGCCTTTACTTAGCATCTAAATATCAAGCAGCCACTGTGCACTAAACAGTGTGTGTATAAATGCATAATACATATACGCACTCACAATATTATTTAATCATCAAAACAATTCACATAGGTAGTCACGGTGAGTCCTGTGTTTATAGATAAGGAAATTGAGGTCAGATGAAGTGCAAAGTTACCAGTGGCTTAGGATGGAAGACTGAGCCAAGCCTTTCCAAAGCCAGAGTTCATATACATACCCCTGTCTTCTCCTGACTTGGGCAAGTTTCAGTACTTGCTGCTCAGATGCTTAATGAATACACAGCTCTCTCCAGAAGGAGCAAAATGGACTTAGAAAGAGACAACATTTGGGGAGGTGGGAGGGATGCCTGACTACCATAGAAAAGTATGTTAATTTATCCCTCACTGTCTTTGGAAGACATAGGAAGAGTTTTTACATGGCTTATGACCACTTAAGACTTTTGTCCATTATCTGAAGTAAGACATAGGGGAACACAGAGCAACACTTCAAAATATGAAATCAGTATTCTTCAAGGTTACTGACATGTTGTATTTCAACATGTCAATGTGTATATATATATATGTATATGTATGTGTATATATATACACACACACACATACATATACACACGTATATATATCTGCGCACGGGCACTCATGCACACTCACACACACAAACACACACACACAGAAATCTAGAGACCTAGGAGAGCTGATGGTATAAATTCCAGTCCAAAAGCCAGCAGACTGGAACCCTATGAAAAACTGATGTTTCCCTTTGAATTCCAATAGGAAAGGACTTATATCTAGCTCAACTAGCCAAGCAGAAAGAGGGGTGCCCCTTACTTTGTTCCCTTCAGACCTATTTTTTTCTATTCAGATCCTCAACTGATTGAATGGATGAGGACCACTTACATTCGGAAAGGCAATCTGCCTTACTCTAACAATTCAAAAGTGAATTTCATCCATAAACACTTTCATAGACATACTTGAATAATGTTTGACTAAATGTCAGGGGACATATGACCCATTCAAGTTGACATATAAAATTAACCCTTTTATTCCCTTTTTGCAGAGCTAAAAATATAAAAATTCTGTTTCCTCTCTTGATTTAAATTTTCTCCACTCAACCTTATACAAAGGAATTATCATCTTATCAAGATGACAAGCCAGGCTCTGGCACAGGACCGCCTCCTGTGACCAGCAGACTCTCACTGGAGCTCAGGCCCAGCCCAGATCTGCCTACATCAACCTGTGGGGGACCCAGGCCCAGGGTAGATCCGAGTCCACTCCCTGCACCTGGGAGCCCACACTTAACCCACTTCTATCTTGGGACACTGCAGACATCACCATAGTCTTCCCCACACAGTAGCCGCTACCTTTTGACAACAGACAGGGCCTAGAAGCAGCTGCATCTCCGAGCAGGCATCTCAAAGATAGTGTAAGGCCCAACCTTTTAGCTCCATCTCTGAAAGATGCTGCATCCATCTTGGGACATCTCCACTACTATCTTAAGTTACCTCCACTATTGCTGAGACTACCTTTAGTTGTAGTAGCATACATGGAGGGACACCTGCAGGGTCTGGAAGCCCAATATCAAAGTGAAGTACAGATAACATACATGGATACTACAAGATTATAGTGTAGAAACTGTAATATCTAAGATTTATATTGCAAGAAAGAAAAACACATCGACAACATAAAAAGACCAGGAGGAAAGTGCCCCAAACAATACCACAATAACAGAACCCATGGACAGAGCAGTTGATGAAATGTTGGAGAAGTTCATAATTAAAATAATCTGTGAGTTAAAGAATGAACTAAGTGAGCAACTATAGGCAAAAATTGATCACTCCAACAAACAGATAAGAGACCAAATATAGGTAGCAAAAGATTATTTCAAGAAAGAGATACTCTGAAAAAAAAAAAACACTCAGAAATTCTTGAAATGAAGGAAACAATAAACCAAATGAAAAATTCAATAGAAAAGCATAACCAATAGACTAAATCATGTGGAAGACAGAACTTCAGATCATGAATGAAGATAAAGTATACAATCTGGAAAATAAAGATGACCACACAGTGATGATAGTAAGAAACCATGAACAGAACATCCAAGAGTTATGGGACAGCATCAAAAGTCTAAATCTAAGAGTTACTGGGATAGAGGAATGCACAATCTCTTCAATGGGATAATATTAGAAGTTTTCCCAAGAATGAAGACTGAATTGGAAAACGAAATACAAGAGGCTTACAGGACACCGAAATGTACAAAATTATAACAGATCTACACTTAGGCGCATTATAATGAAAATGCCTAGCAAACAGAACAAGGATAGAATCTTAAAGATTGCAAGAGAGAAGAATTGGATCACATATGGGGGAGACCAATTTGTATCTCAGCAGATTTTTCAACCTAGACCCTGAGAGCCAAGAGATCATGGAACAACACATACCAAGCTCTGAAAGAAAATGGATGTCAACCAAGAATCTTATATCCAGCAAAATTAAGCTTTAGATTTGATGATAAAATAAAAACCTTCCATGATAAAAAAAAGTTAAAATAATTTACAACTAGAAAGCCTGCACTACAGAACATCCTTGGCAAAATATTCTATGAATAATAAATGAAAAGAATGATGAAAATCAGCACAGGGAAGTATTACACTAAGGGAAAAACAATCAAAGGAGAAACCAAGTCAAATTAAATGCCAGAAATAAACAAAAATGGCTGGGAATACAAATCATGTCTCAATAATAACCCTGACTGTTAATGGCCTAAACTCACCAATCAAAAGACAAAGACATAGACTAGCTGATTAGATCCCCCCCTAAAAAAATACCCAACATTATTCTGCTTCCAAGAGATTCTTCTTATAGGAAAAGACATCCACAGATTGAAGGTGCAAGGTTGGGAAAAATCATACCATTCACTGGACTGCAGAAGCAAGCAGGTGTTTCCATTCTCATATCAAATAAATTAGACTTCAAGCCAAAGTTAATCAAAAGGGATAAAAAAAAGACACTACATACTACTCAAGGGAACCATGCACCAGCAAGACATAACAATTATAAACATATATGCCCAAAAGAATGGAGCATCTACGTTCATCACACTATTCTTAAGTTCAAGACTCAAATAGACCACAACACAATAATTCTGGGTGATTTTAGCACACCTCTCAGCATTGGCTAGATTTTCCAAACAAAAGCTGAACAAACAAACTGTACAACTCAAAAATACAATCAATAACTTAGACTTAACTGAGATATATAGAATATTTTATCCTTCAAGGAGAAAATACACATTCTTCTCAGCAGCATATGGAACCTTCTCTATAATAGACCCATATATTATGCCACAAAGCAACTCTTAGCAAATACAAAAAAAAATAGAGATACTACCCTGCATTCTATCAGATTATAATGGAATTAAACTAGGAAACAATGATAAAATTAAAAATAAAAGCTACTCCAACACCTGGAGACCAAATAATATGCTACTGAATGAACAATGGTTTGCAAAAGACAACAAGGAGGAGATTAAAAAATTCTTAGAAGTAAATGATAACACTGATACAACATACTGAAATCTCTGGGACACTATGAAGGTAGTGCTAAGAAGAAAGTTCATTGCATGGAGTTCATTCCTTAAGAGAAAAAGAGTCAACAGATAAATGACTTAACATTACATCTCAAAGCCCTAGAAAAAGAAGAACAAATCAACACCAAAGCAGTGAAAGACAGGGAATAATTAAAATCAGAGAGCTGAAATAAATGAAATTGAAACGAAAAAATTGACCAAAAAAGTTGGTTCTTTGAGAAAATAAATAAAATTGACAAACCCTTAGCCATGTTAACAAAGAGAAGGTGAGAGAAAACTCAAATTACTAACACATGTGATAAAAAAGAAAAATATCAAAAGAGACACTACAGAAATACAGAAGATAATTAGAAATTATTTTGAAAACTTGTACTTCAATAAAATAAAAAATATTGAAAGCATCAAAAAATGTCTAGAGTCATATAATATACATATATATCCTAATGATATATACAATTTAAACAGATCTATTTCAAGCAATGAAATAGGAGATACCATCAGAAGCCTACCAACCAAGAAAAGTCCAGGACTGGATGGATACACGGCTGAGTTCTACAAGACTTTTAATGAAGAATTAGTGCCAATACTTCTCAAATTATTTTGTAAAATAGAAAAAAGAGGGAGTACTTCCAAACTCATTCTATGAGGCCAGTATCACCCTGATTCCAAAACCAGGCAAAGACATATCAAAGAAATAAAACTTCAGACCAATATCTCTAATGAAAATAGATGCAAAAATTCTCAATAAAATTTTGACAAATTGAATACAGAAATATACCAAAAAGATCACGCACCATGATCAACTGGATTCATCCCAAGGATCCAAGATTTGTTCAACATATGGAAATCAATAAATATAATTCATCACACAATTGACTTAAAGATAAGAACCATATGATCATCTCAACAGATACAGAAAAAGCCTTTGACAAAATACAGCACCCCTTCATGTTCAAAACACTAGAAAAACTTTGGATAACAGGAACGTATCTCAACATTATAAAAGCTATCTATGCTAAACCCCAGGCCAACATCATTTTAAAGGGAAAAATATTGAAAGCATTCTCTCTGAAAACTGGAATAAGACAGGTATGCCCTCTTTCTCCACCTCTATTTAACAAGATTCTTGAAACACTGGCCAGAACAATTAGACAGATGAAAGAAATTAAAGGGATACACATAGAAAAAGAAGAACTCAAATTAGCACTATTTGCCGATAATTTAATTCTATACCTAGAAGACCCAAAAAATTCCACCAGAAAACTTCTAGAACAATAAATGAATTCATCAAAGTAGTAGGATATAAAATCAACACCTTTAAATCAAAGACATTTCTGTATATCAGTGACAAATCCTCTGAAAGGGAAAGAAAAAAAAACTATCCCATTTACAATAGCCTCAAAAAAATAAAATATCTGGGAATCAACTTAACCAAAGAGGGGAAAGACCTCTACAACAATAACTACAGAACGCTAAGGAAAAATATTATAGAAGACCTTAGAAGATGGGGAGATATAACTTGTTCTTGGATAGGCAGAACTAATATTGTCAAAATAACCATACTACCAAACACACTATAGAGATATAAAACAATTTTGATCAAAATCCTAATGACATTCCTCATAGAAATAGAAAAAAAAGATGATGAAATTCATCTGGAAAAAATAAGAGATCCTGAATAGCTAAAGTAATCCTTAGCAAGAAGAGTGAAGCAGGTGACATCAGTATACCAGACTTGAATCTTTACTACAGAGAAACAGTAACAAAAGTAGCATGGTATTGGCATCAAAATACACTTGTAGATGAATGGTACAGAATAGAGGACACCAGAGTAACCCATAAAATTACAATTATCTTATATTAGACAAAGGTGCCAAAAGCATACATTGGAAAAAAGATAGCCTCTTCAACAAATGGTGCTGGAAAAACTGGAAATCCATATGCAACAAAATGAAATTAAACCCCTATCTCTCACCATGCACAAAACTCAATTCAAAGTGAATCAAGAGCCTAGGAATTAAACCATAGTCCGTGCAGCTCATAGAAAAAGAAGCAGGCTCTAATCTCCATCATGTGGGATTAGGCCCCAACTCCCTTAATAAGACTCCTATAGCACAAGAATTAAAATCAAGAACCAATAAATGGAATAGACTCAAGCTAAAAAAGCTTCTTATCAGCAAAAGAAACAATAAGTTAGGTGAGTAGAGAGCATATATTTTGGGAAGAAATATTTACCATACACACATCGGATAGAGCACTAAATTCTAGGCCATATAAAGAACTAAAAAAAAAAAATTTAAGAACTCAAAAAATTTAACACAAAAAAATAATAATCCAATCAATAAATGGGCCAATGAACTGAACAGACACTTCTCAGAAGATGATATACAATCAATCAACACATATATGAAAAAGCTTTTCAACATCTCTAGCAATTAGAGAAATGCCAATCAAAACTACTGTAAAATTTCATCTCACTCCAGTCAGAATGGCAATAGTTAAGAACACAAACAACAATAAGTGTTGGTGAGAATATGGGGGAAAGGCACACTCATACATTGCTTGTGGGACTGCAAATTGGTGCAGCCAATATGGAAAGCAGTATGGAGATTACTTGGAAAACTGGGAATGGAACCACCATTTGACCCACCTATCTCTTTCCTTGGTCTATACACAAAGGACTTAAACACAGCATACTACAGGGATACAGCCACATCAATGTTTATTGGAACACAATTCACAATCTGTGGAACCTACCTAGATATCCTTCAATTGATGAATGGATAATGAAAATGTGGTATATAAACACAATGGAATACTATTCAGCATTAAAAGAGAATGAAATCATTGCATTTGCAGGTAAATGGATGCAATTGGTGAATATTTATGCTAAGTGAAGTTAGCCAATCCCCAAAAAACAAATGCCAAATGTTTTCTCAGATATAAGGATGCTGATTCATAATGGGGTTAGCAGGTGGAGCATAGTTGGATTAGAAGAACTCTAGATAGAGCAAAGGGGAGGGAGAGGAAGGGTCGGGGAATGGGGGTAGAAAAAAAGGTGGAATGAGATGGACATCATTACCCTAAGTACATGTATAAAGACACAAATGTTGTGACGCTACTTTGTGTACAACCAGAGATATGAAAAATCGTGCTTTACATGTGTAATATGAATTGTAATATATTCTGCTATCATACATAACAAATTAGAATACAAAGAAAAGGTATAAAATATCGCCAAGCTCAATTTCTTTTTCATCACAAAAAAATAAAATAAAATAAACCAAGATAAAGAAAGAGTAACTAAAATTTTAAAAAAGAAGATGACAGGATGCAAGATGAACATAAATGCTACCGATGAAAAAACTTTTTGGCCACAGAAAAGCTAGCACTATGATTTTCTAAAAGAATCAGAATTCCTGAGTATTCTTCAAGTGCTCCTTTTACCAGAGAGCACAAGGCTGAATGACAAGCCCTGAGTCTAGTTCACTATCTCAGCTCTCTGGATATCTTTCTTCCTTTTTTTTTAAAGCCCTGGCAAGGCCAACACCTTGAGTCCTAAATTCCTTCACACTGCTGCCCTTAAAATGAAACTATGAGCTTTCATAATTTAAGTTGATGAAGTTCTATGAATTAGAAGTTCCTATCCAGAAGGTTTAAGGATTCACAAAACTATGATGCTGTATAAATAAGTTCAGTGGAAACTGGTGACATATACCTCCAAATTCCATACTCTCTCCACTATGTGAAGACAAAGGAAAAAGATGAGGTGTTACTAGATACTTCTACACACCAAAGTAATGATATAATTCAAGAGAGAGCAAGAGATTGCAGACAGTCAGGTGCCTGGGCCTGTGTTTGCAATAGGCAGTCAATTGGAAGATTTCTTCCATGGGAATTCAGGGTGTGTGGTCAGAGCACATTCAGGTATGAGGATAAGGCAAGGAGAGTTTGGAATTACACAAGCTTAAAAAAAACATATATCATAAAATACCCATACTTCTCCTTCATACAATGATTGAGTGCAAGCTGGTATTTTAACTGGGAATATCACCAAGCTCAATTTCTTTTTCAACAGAAATGGAAAAGTAGGTTTTCTTGTAACCTAGAAATTCACCAATTTAGGTCGGCAAAATTGACTTTCAATTTTCTTTTTTTTTTTTACCCTTTTTAAAAATGAAATTAAATATGACTTTAGGGTCTGCTTTGGATTTTCAAAGTCAAATTTCATCAAATTTCCATATATCACAATATCACAGGATGTTCAAAACTAGAATAAACTTCAAAGATCACCTGGCAGTTCCTGACATTTCAAAGGGGATGAATTCACAGCCAAGAGAGTTTTAGCAGCGGCTCAGTGTCACACAACTCTGTGAGCACAAAGACATTTTTGCCTGTGCACCTACTGCTTATCATCAGTTGGGGGGCTAACAACATATCCTTGAACCACTGATTGGAGAAAGACCATGCAATGGTACAAAGTGACTCTTCTTATCCTAAGTGCTATTTCAGGTTTAATAGTGTAACATTTAGTAGTATGTTTGGTTTCTCAGTGACACACAAAGGCAGGTATTTAAAAGAATAAATCAACCAGGAGTTATCTTTGAAGATTTTCTTGTATTGATAAGGAGGGGAATGAAAATGTGGGAAACATAGGTTATAAGTGAAGATTTGCTGGATTGATCCCACTCACTTAAGCCTTGGGTATTCATGATTTTCCAAAGAAACCAGATCCTGTCAGATTACCTAGGATATTTTTTCTTACCTAAAGTCGACTGAGTATGAATTTCATTTACAAAATACCTTCACAGCCACACTTGTGAATTTAAAATAGGTATTCAAATGGATACAGGTACACACATGTTTGCTGAAGCATTATTTACAACAGTCAAAGTGGAAATAACCCATACGTCCATCAAATACTAAATGCATTAAAAATACATTGTAGTGCATACCATGTAATATTATCCATTCATAAGAAGGAAGGAAGTACTGACATTTAAAGTAATGTTATAAACCTCAAAAGTATCCTAAGTGAAAGAAGTCAGACACAAAAGTTTCCCCAGTTGTATGATTCTATTTATATGAAATGCTCTGAAAAGGAAAAGCAAAACAGATAGAAAAAAGATTAATGCTTTTCAAAGCTTCAGAAGAGGGAGGGATGGGGAGTGACTGTTTAAGGGTACAGGGTCTCCTTTGTGAATGATGAAAATGTTTTGTAGATAAAGTAATAGTTTCACAAAATTGTAATTGAATTAAATGCCATTGAGTTGCATATTTCTAATTTTAAAAATTAAATTTATTTTTATTAATTACTAATTTAATTGTACACATTATAGGATATAGTGAGGTAACTTGATGCCACATAGAGTATATAATGGTCAAATCAAGGTAGTTGATTTAATAATGGTTAATTTTATCTCATGTGGATTTCACCTTAATAAGAAAAAAAACAGAGTGTGATGTAAAGATCTGTTGATGGGTCATGTGTCATCTTAAATAGGATACAGTCTCTTGTTGCTTAATCAAGGACTAATCTAATCACAAGTATTGGTATGAAGGTATTTTGTGACTAAAGTTCATAATCAGTTGACTTTAGGTAAGAAAAATCATCCTAGGTAATATGGGTGGGTCAAGTTCCAGCATGTTCAAGTCCTTTATAACAGGGTGGCTTTTCAAACTTCCCTGAAGAAGAAATTCCAGCTTCAGCCTGCACTTCCTGTGTTCTCCAGCTATAGACTGCAGATATTATCCTCAGCCTCCATAACCACAGGAACTAATTCTGGACAGTAAGTCACAGTGCATGATCACTACTGATTGTGCTTCACTGTTTGAACTCTGACTGACAAAGGTGGGTTGTAAAACTAGGAGGTCTGTCATCCAAATGTCCTTAGTCCTCTCTCAGTCAACTCTTCACAGTCTCCTCACAAGATAGAAATCTTAGAGGAAAATGAAATAGTTCTAAACAGTCCACTTTATAACCTGACATACCCATATTTTTGGAAAAATGAATAAATCTAAGTGCCATAACACTGCAGGGATATGACAGGTGAAAAAAACACTCATAGCTAAAGTCAAGGATGTGCACTGAAAAAATGACAAATGAATGGGCTTTTACTCAGAAGATACTGAAATCCTGGACATGACTCTGTTCCCCAACAGGAACTTCAGAACCCTCCCTCTTTAAGCAAGAGATTGGAAAGTCTTTCCTAGGAAATCTGCCTGCCCCAAGAATGGCCTAAAGAAAAAGATTGAGGAGTTCCTCAAATTAGAGACTCCTTTCTCTTCTTCTGGGTAGATCCCAGTCAAGGCATCTGGCCAAACTCATTCTGAAACATAAGGAGACTATTCCAGGGCATGGGAATTGGAGGAAACCCTCAAATAAGGGAATGAGACCCAGTGACTTAAATGAGAAAAAAAAAAAAAAAAAAAGAAAAACTTGGGAAAAGAAACTGTGCAGTGATAAGCAAAACAAAGGCCACATACACATGGACACACACATCTGTATTCACACACACCATTATGTACAAACTTGACATGGTCATATGCACATACAAAGATACACATGCACAAAGACACGTGTGCACTCATGTGTCTAAACAGAGCTCTTTTCCTTGAAAATTCGCTCCTCTCATGGATTTCTCCAAAGCAATGAGAAAGTAATATTCTCACGTACATGGACACACAAACATACACACACAGAGGCTATTAATAAACTCAGCATGATAGGAAAAGATAATTCAAACTTGAAGCTCAATATTGATCTCCAAGAGTTTATCTTCCCGTCTCCATGTATAAAAGATTTATTGATACATATTTGGGGAATAGCACTAGACATAAATGTATGAAGAAAGCCCTTGCCTACCTTTCACAATGTGCCAAAGTAGCCCCCATAGGTCCCAAGACAATGTGAGCTCTTGTTAGAATGAATGATAGATGCAGGACTTTCTGTTTAGAAATCTAGAGCAACTGAAGTGATTTGCACTTGACACCTAGATATTACCCAGCCCAGACACCACTGTTCTGCATAAGCTACAATTGATGTGCCTCCTTCATTCAAGAACTTGACCCTCTACCAAGGTAAAAGGAACTGACCCTCTACCTAGGATGGGTATCAGAACAGCATCCTGGTTACTGACAGTTTTATTTTGATTCATCCTTTCTCTATCATCTCAGGATAGAATTTTTACATTCTAAATATAAATGGTTCCATAATTAACTATTTGCACCCAAATTTGTTTTCCACACTCAGACCACTGGCAATTTAAGAGAAGAAATGACTTCATGCTCTTATTCTGTCATTTTGGCACATCTGGATACTGTGTTCTGCACCCTGGCCAGGACTCAGGGTATGCTATTCAGTAAGCTGACTGGTTTACTCTAAGTCCTTCCTCAGCCTCACCTGGGCCAACTCATCACATACCATCTTGGATGGGGGCAGCTGTATTCAGCTGTCACTTTGAACATCATGAGAAAAAAGAATTGCTTACCTGTCATTCAAAACTCTGACCCCACTTCTGTTAAACTATTCAAAATCCCTAAATTGAGCATGGTCAAGGGCTTGACAAGGACTTTTAGTTTTAGCACCAATAATCATATATCCCTAAAAATGCTTCATTCCATGGAAGATCAGAATGAGTGGTCACCCGAACATGGATTCTAAAATCAGCAATATGAACACAGACACTTTTCTTCTGTGGTGGAAACAGGTATTTTGTCTGTAATGCACTAATCAAAAGAATTGCATTGTAAAATACATCTGAATCATAAGCAGAGCACCAAGGTCTTCTTTCCGGGTAGGAATAATAAGACTATGGATAACAAAGAATCTCTGCATTCACACAGAGTATTCCCTTTCCTAGGGAGTATTCCCTTTCCTAGGGAAGCTGCAATATATTCAGAAAAGAAATACAAGTCAGTGAAATGGGAACAAATTTGATTTGAGGAAAGGTAGGTCTCATGCAACTGTGAACTAACATCAAAATCCCCTCTATGATTTTCCAGGTTTCCAAGTGGAACTCTCTCTTCATTGCAATCTGATATGCTTCTCTTCCTCCTGTCCTTAATGATAAAGACATCTCAAATCCACAAGCGACCGAGCAGGATGGAGAGCTGGCTTAAGAAGGAGGAAAAAGAATTCAGTATCATCATCCCTTATAATGTGTGCCCCATTTTAGTAAACATGGATGCAGGCCAGACCAGGATTGTGGGATTTCCATTTGGATTGACTGGCCAAAGTTACACCTCTTTTCCATTCCTATTTTTGCTTCCATTTCTGTTTTCCTACTCAATTAATTATCCAAATTTTCTAATTTCTATTCCATACCTCTCACCTGAAACTCCCCACTTAGACTCTTTTGTTCCCTTCTTAAAGGATAGCTATTACATATCCTCCACACCAAGTCTCTTTCTTCTCCATCCTACTTGATATCCACAAGAGAGACTTACAACAGCCATTCTACCCATGAGAGTTCTCTTGGACTTCTTCTCCTACCTACACAGTAAAATTTGGATTCTTTTTGCAGAGCACTGGATGTCTTGTGTAATGTCCTCCTATCTCAACATGCATGTTTTCCTTATAGGATCTTTAAGAGGTGACTAAGTCATGAATTCCCTGGCCTTGTATTAATCAGCATTCAGTCACCATTATAAACTATCTGAGGCAAGCTACTTATGAAAAAGAGGTTTATTTGGCTTTGGAGTTTCACAGACAAGATACTAGCATTGATTTTGTTCTGTCTGGGATACTCTCAGTTGCATTACATTGTTCAGGGTAGTAGGGGTCAGAGCATGTGTGAGAGAAAACAGTTACCTCTGAAATCAGAAGCCAAAGGCAGACTAGGTGGGTCCAGGCTAATGTTTTTAAAACAACATTCTCTCAAAAACTAACCAGGTCCATAGAAAAATTCCCTCTGAGGGCAATGCCTACATTGAACCTGTAGACCTCCCATTAGATCTCATCTCTGGAAGCTTCCACCTCCCAACATTATATAGATGTTGGAGATCAAATTGTGTTTTTTCATATTCATTTTCTTTTTTGTAAAAGGGATTAAACCCATGGGCACTTATCCACTGAGACACCTCCTCAGCCCTTTATTTTATATTGTATTTATTTTTTGATGTTATAAATATGTATTTACAAATATAAGTTTTTTTTAAGGTATAGGATGTCTTTTTAAAAAAATTTTTATTGTTGGTTGTTCAAAACATTAATTGTTCTTGACATATCATATTTCACACTTTGATTCAAGTGGGTTATGAACTCCTATTTTTACCCCATATACAGATTGCCGCATCACATCGGTTACACATCCACTGTTTTACATATTGCTATACTAGTGTCTTGAAGTGACATATTTGCATATCACTTACAACACTGGGGCATAACACATTTACGACTGGAATTACTTCTGAAATATCCTTTTATGGACAACTTGTAAAGTACTACTTTTGCCTTGCTAGCATAATTTTTAAAAAATGACACAATAAGATGGGCATCTAGTACAAGCCCATAATTCCAGTGGCTCTAGAGGATGAGGCAGGGGTATCACAAGTTCAAAGCTAGCCTTAGAAACCCAGAAAGGCCCCAAGCATCTTATTGAAATCCTGTCTCGAAACAAAATATAAAAAAGGGCTTAAGATGTGACTCACTGGTTAAGTACCACTGATTTATATTTTATTTAGAAACAGGATCTTGCTAAGTTGCTTAAGGCCTCACTAAGTTGCTGAGGCTTACTGTGAACTAACAATTATCCTGTCTCAGACTCCCAAGCTGCTAGGATTACAGGCAGGTACCACTGCACCCAGCCCAAACCTTCAACATATATGAATCCTTAAGTTATAAACCATAATCCTAGCATGACAGGCTTCATGAATGGAATTACTTATGTCTATTTATGAATTAGTGATGTTACTGCAGAAGTGAAAGATTTCATTCATGAATTAGTGATGTCACTGTAGAAGTGAATTACTTATCCTGGGAGTGGGTTATTTTGATAGAAAGGAAGCATTGGACTCAGTTTTCCTTTCCTTTTCATATATGTTCTTTTGCCCAGTCACCATATTATGATTCAGCCTGGAGGCCCTCACCAGATGCTAGCTCCATGCTTTTGGGTTTTGATTGCTTACAAATTATCAGCCTGTGGTATTGTGTTGTACCAGCAGTAAACAAACTAAGACACAAGGTCTCTCTTTCTTATTAACCTTAAGCACAACAAATCTGCATATCATTTATCAAAACTACTCATATTATGATTGTTAAGTAAGTATCATATCTCCATGGATGGGTTTTGTTTTTAGTAACAAAGCCCCATAGGCCATACCTATTTAAAATTTCATACTTTTACCTTGCCTTCATCTCATAGATGTTTAAGAGACATACAGTAAATGAATTATCTACAAATAATTCTAGGGAGTAATTTTCCTAATAACAAGTATTTATGTTATGTTTATGTTTTAATAGAGGCAATCCCTATCCAAAGATTATATTCAATAGGTGTACTTTGAAAATGATGAGGAAATAATGAGCAAGTTAAAGCATATATCCAAATCTTTGGATTGATTAGAGCAGAAAGTAGTTCATTTTAAGGAAACGAACTCAAATCAGAAAAAAAAAATTTACATATAATGATTTACTTATTTATTCTACCCATTGGGAAACAGGCATTGTGAATCTTTAACAAACAAACAGTAGGAAACTTTAGAATATTAACCATCAGACCTTAACTCTGATACTGATAACTGGCAATAACAATTGTGGAAATGGAAAATAAAAAGTCCAGGGACACAAGGCAAATCTCTTTTAGAAGATGAAGAAGAGATATTACAATTCCTTAGTGAAATGGACTTCATGGTACTTTAACCCATTTTAATATTCAATCTATTTTAGTTAATAATATTCTGCAAAAACAAAATTTCAGTAGAGTCAATGAGTGAGCAATGGCCACACCACCTTCCTGAGCCTCTGATTCCCTCTTATTACCCATGGGAAGGCATCTAAAATTCTGATCTTTGTTTTCTATCCATTTCGTTTAGCTTCTAACCAATTAAGTGCTTGTACTCTCAACAAGCTTGGGAGATGTCTCTACAAGACAGTTAGAGGGAGTACATTACTCTTATCCATACCCTCTTCACTCCATTACCTTGTCAGCAATGACATTTATAATACCGTTCCAGATTCCCCAGGCAAAGGGCAAACAGGTCAATAGCAGTGCCATTGGCAAGGAAGAGGATATCAACCAAAGAAAATCAATAGGCAGCGTGATTGCATGATCTTATTAACAATAGCCTCTGTCTATAAATATTTCTAGGTGCTAGATATTTTACATGTTTTATCTACAATCTTCATAAGAAATCCATAAAGCAAGTATGACCACTACATTACAGATGAGGAAACTAAGGTTCAAAGAGCTCAAGTTAATAGTGGCATAAATAGCAAGTGACCTTCATAGAATTTGAGGTCAGAGTTACCAGATTCCAAACACATACATTTTCTGACTTACAAACACATACCATTGTAAGAAGAAAAGATAGCATAGAGGGAGCCTGGAGAGCCTCATCTAAAACCTAGTTGCAAGCAGTTACATGCTATTGGGGCCATTAACGTGTAAATAAGTATAGCAAAATAACTTTTCAGGTTACTATTGTGTGTGTGTATACACACACACACACACACACACACACACACACAGATACATACGTATATGTATATATATAAAATTTTATATGTTACATATATAATATATATAATGTTTTATACAGTGCATATATAAAATTTTTGTAAACATATTGAACACTTAATATGTACCTGCCAATATTGTAGCAAGAAGAATAAAGCCATGAATAAGTTCTTTGCAATTTTATGATTATCCCATTCTGAGAAGTGGAGAAGTAATGCTTGATATCTTTAAATACCAGATCAGATTTTATGATTTTTTTCTTTTGATACTAGGGATTGAACTTAGGGGTACTTTACCATTAAGCTACATCCCCATCCCTTTTTTATTCTATTAATTTATTTGGAGATTAGGGCCTCACTGAATTGCTGAGACTGACCTTGAAGTTGGTATTCTCTTGCTTTAGTTTGCCAAGTTGCTGGGATTGTAAGTGTACACCACCAAGCCTGGCTTAGATTTTATAATTTTAAGCTCAGTTGACCTACCAAGTATCAAACTGTTATAGACTACCAGCAGCTTTGCTCCTGAGAACTTAAGTTTAAATAACATCAGATAGAATTAGATAACGTTATTAGAAACTGAATATTGTCTACACCCCCTGCTTCTACTATTTGCTTCTATCAATAGGAGGCAAGAGCACACATTGTTGCATCCATTCACTCCCTCATAGCAGGAAAGAAAGGGAAATCCAGTTTCATTACACAAGAATACAGAGGACATATTTTTTCTCCCCTATGGGACATACTTACTCTGAAACACAATGGGAGACAAATGTCATTCTCAAAAGGAAAGGGTTGGATTAGGGAGTTTCTCATATTTTTTATCATCATCATCATCATCATCCTTCAGTATTGTTCTTGCAATATATTTATTGAGATTTTAATATATGTCAGATATACCTTCTGCATTATCACCTTATGCCTGTATTTTAGTTGAGATAACTGAAGTTCATCAAATTAAGCAATTTGTTTAGTCACATTAGTCAATAGTGGACTTGGAGTATGAACCCAGGGCTGATTCCAAAGCCTGACTTATAAGAAATATGCTACACCCTCTTCATGACTAATGCCTCACTCTTCCTTTTCAGACCCATTAAGCCTGAATAGACAAACATTTGATGCAGGAAAAGGCAGTGTGTTCTCCTGTAATTCCTCATGTTTTTCCTTAAAAAAACAAACTGTGGCAGGGTTGATTGGGAATATGGAATCCAATTGACAGTGTCTGCCTTTCCCTGCCAGGTCTGGCACCTACTAGGCTCATGTCTTTGGGCAAGTCATCTATGTCTCAACTTTCTCATCTGTAAAGTTATAAGTAATGATGGATGTTATCAAAAAGAAGTTAACCTAAAAACAAGCTTAGACCTGGCACAAAGCAATATACTATTAAATAACAATACAAATAATAACTACTCTGTTTTATTATAATCTTAGTATTAATGTATCATAAACTCTATGCCAGTATTAGTCTTCTTATTTGGTTATAGTGGGAAAAAACCTAGTATTTATCCTTGGAGAACTTTCATATTCTTAACCATACCCTGATAATACTCCTTTGAGAAAAATAGTTTTTAAGTTAAGCAAGATTTATAACAGAGATTTTTTACTTGTTCATTTGTGTCAGTATCAATATGGCCAACCACATTATGTGACCAATAGTAATGATCAATAACTTTGTTTGAAGACAATTAATTTGAACTTTTTATCAATAACAGTCATGCTCCGCACGTTCTGGTCAACCATACAAACCACCCTTTCCTAAATCAGAGAGGCAAAGATGGTAAGTCTGGCACTTCTTTGCAAGGCCACCCCTCTTAGAAATAGATTTGCAATTGCTCCACCTAGCTAAGGACATTCTGTATTTGGAAGAAACATATCATCAATACTTTTGCTTCACTCATTTTTTTAACCTGTTAGTAACACAGAACAGACAAGTGAGGATATCCAATGAGTAACTCAAGGGCACGCTATTCAGAGACTGTTTTTGCTCTTAGAAAAAATAAAACAGTCAACTTTTATAGAGCAGCCGAGTACGGAGGAGGCCTGTGCTTCTATCATGAAGTGATTCATTTAAGAAACAGAAATAAAATTGCATCTTAAATCAGAAGATAACATACCTTTCTGTTACATGAGGAGAAACTAAATCATCTATTGAGCTTCTCCATGGGGAAAAAATGCACTTCATTACTTTAAAAAGAAATAATAACAAAAATCCTATAAAACCCAGTTGCAATCCATCATTGGTTATCTATAAAGTAGAAAATACAAGACACGTATATTGAGAAGTTGGGATAAATCCTGAAATATCATATTTCAGGATGCTTTTAAAACACACCATTTACTTCATGGTGCAGACGGTCAGATTACATTAAAGAATGTGAAGTATTTTATTACTCAGAAAAAATGGTATCATTAAGAATTATTTGGACACAATGTAAAACAATTACACTATATTATAATCTAAGACAGAGTCAGTAGTTTGGGGATCTATTTATTTCCTAAGGATTCATATATGGCCATAAACAAAGCAAAATATTATTAAAGACACCTATGTATTTAAATGAAATTATATTTTTGGAGTGTTATGGAACTACAAATATGTTCAAAGGAAGTAGCACACATTTCTCCAAGGAGTATCTCTAAACTGTTACGTTTTTCTACTGCAACACAATCACATTTGGACTGTTGCTGCATATAAACACAATCCTTTCCCAAGATTATACATAACTCCTACCCTATTCCTATAACTTTGTCCCCTTTTCTCCTGCTTGAAAAAGACAGCAAAATGCAAATGAGAAAAGTTGTGATATTATTTGATTTTGGTTGTTGTTATTTTTTCCCCCCTCACAGTCTACCTCTCTCCAGTAATGCATCTCAACTTCCTTTTGAGAAATAACCTGTCCTTGTTTTCAACAAAGGTGGCTAACACTGAGTCAACTTCTTCCCCTGCAGAACCATAGAGGGAAGATAATTCAGGCCTGGCATTCGATTGTTTCGAATATCTCAAACACCTGCACATTGTAACAGTCTGTGATTGTCAGTCAGCACAAGTTGCTCTTTGAAAACTCAATCCCATAACTTCTATCACTTTTAAAAATGAAAGGCTTTCTTTCCATATGGGATGCTGAACTGGTAGTATTTAAGACTGGAGTTGCTGATTGTTCTATTATGTACCACTGAAATCCTATCTGAGAATGAAACTCCACAAAGAGGTAAGCAGAGTCAAAGAAGGGAGTGGGAAACAGACAGATTGACAAGGAGTTGGATTATGAGGATACTAGAGCTTTTAACTTCAGCAGAATCATATGCCTTGAAACTCTCATTTTCATCAAGCATGACAGGCTCTTTTTGCTGTCATTGTTTATGCTGGGAAGAACTTGATCTACCCTTGGGACAGTGCTAATTGACAGTGAATCACATTCATGTCTTCACAACTCACCATGTTTCAGAACTGCCCATTAAGAGCACATATCCTTAGAATTTACCTTTGTAGTCACTTTCTAGACACAATGGAAATGAATCAGTTCTCTTTTATGTTCTTCAGTCTTTGATGCTCAAAAACTGTTGAAACTAACATTTATTGAGTAAATACTAAATACCAAGTACTTTGAGTATAAAATCTTATAGAATCCTTACAGAGTTCTATATATCCAATGAATTATGTTCTCATTTTACCAGTGGAGAAGTACAGAATAGATAAATGCATCAGAGTTACATGACAGAAATTATGGGACAGAAAGAGATATCCACATCAGTCAATTTGTTCCTACAAAACCAAACATCTTTCACTCTAATTTTATTTTTCAACTTAATATTGACTGGAACAGATTTGAATCATAAGAACACCCCAGCTGTGCACAAAATCAAAAAGGTATTAGAGCATAGTCTTCTCAAATGAGCACGTTGAAGGCCACATCTTTTATTTATATGTATAAATTTTTCTGTGTTCTCTCATTTGGCAGTCATACCTTCCCTTCTGCAAGATACTTGGGAAAAGCTTTAATGGGAGAGCATTCAGGGTATTCTTTCATTCAACAGTACTGTGATGCTGTGGAGGGCTTGAAGCTCAAATCTGAGGGTCTGGGGAGAATTAAACAACCCTGCTCTTCAATAGGTACAACTAGAACTCAAATCACCTTAACAGACCAAAAGCATACATAAGTGCTCACAGATTGCTTTGCAATTTTCTGATTAGATGGGTTTTATGTGGGTTGAAAAGGATTATTTTACACTTTCTATCTGGCTTTTTAGGATTGAGTGAATGTTGGAAGCTATGTGGGCAAACACCAATCAGAGCAGAAAAATGTCTCTTACAATTGTAAGCTTTAACCTATCAAACTGGCATGTAGGCAAGGGATTAATAAACATTGAATGCATAAAGAAACAAAGCTATCAGCACGTCCTGAGTACAAATCCTATAGACATTAATCTATTCAGAATATGGTACTTATGGTTTAAATGCAGAATTATAATTATTTTCCACTTTCCACCTAATATTTAACTTGTTTCTATATTTTAATAAGTAACTATTTCCTAAATCTGCATACCAGCAAAAGGTCTCATATTATTTTCTCTTTCAGAAAAATAATAATGAATTCTGGAATTCTGAAATCCACCAAAAAAGTGCTTATTTTTTACTTTACAAACATATTTAACAATACAACTCTGGCAGTAAAAGAAATCAGGTTTGGGGTTGTAATTCAATGGCATGATTAAGGTCATGGGACCAATCCCCAGGCATTACCCCCAACTCCACCACCACCAAAAAAAAAAAAAAAAAAAAAATAGAGAACAACACACAAAAACTAAAGAACTTTAAAAAAAAAAAAAAAAACATTCTTTTAGAAGCTTCAAGGTTCTTGGATTCCAAAATCTGACTCTCCATGTTCCTGTGATAGGAACAAATTACACCTTAAAGACCTAAAAACAAAGATGTTACATTTTTCTTGAATCTGAGGAACACCCAATTTATACTTTCAAATAAAGTAAATTTCCAGAAACAAAAGATCTTTTCCAATTGGATGATTTCTGTAAATATATTCTCATATTCATCCCCCACCCCTCTCTCATGTTACTTTCTCTTAATCTCACTGACAGAGTTCATCAGAACCAAGTAATTCCCCTTGGAAGTAAAGGAATGTCAGTAACACCCACCCCCACACACATACACAAAGAGCTTAGACTTAGCAATATTCGCATCTTCTTATAGATTATTACCAACATTCATAGAGAACCAACAATACAGTTTTGGCATAGATGATGGCCTCTGCTCTTTTCATGGACAAGTCTACCTCATAGGAATCCTCACAAAAGAAGCTTTTTTATATATCATATTTGAAGCACCAAGGCTGGTGCAGAATGATACTAAGTCACTGTCCTCTAGAATACTCTAGAATAGAGAATTGCTCTTTCCTCTGATGAGAAGAAAATAAACAAAGTTGGTTCTGTTTTGCAGTGGAATGCTATTAGTGGTACTGAAGAAAACAGACAAATTTTCTATACATTTTTCTCTTAGTGTCTATTATGAAAAATGCTTGTAAATCCTTACTTTATAGTTGAAAATGTCCTATAAAGTAATTTTGTAAAATTACAGAGGGAGGTTGCATTTGGCATGTATTCTACTTATCTGGTTCTATACCATTCCTTCCTATTCCCTCCCTATCCCATTCCACTCTCTGGGGCATGGGTCTTGGTTCTTTTGCTTTCTAATAACATTCCTCCTTAATAACGAGCCTCACATTCTGCTATAGAACTTTCACAGACCAAAAATGTCGGGCACAAACATGACTGCAAATCTTCCTGTTGAATGGAAGTTTGGATGGGAAGGAAGTCCATTCATTTCTAGGCAGAAGGCTCCCACTCTACAACAATAATGACTTTTTTTTTAAAGTTCTCTCTCAACTCTTTCCTGCTTGATGATCATCACAAAGTATCAGAAAAAAATACCAAGGTGTTAAATATGCAATACCTTGATTTAAAATTTCACTGTATTATTCTCATTGTGCATTTAACTTGATAGGTTGAAGGGTCCTAGGCTTGTTACACATAGTACCAAGATACATGGAGTGAAAAAAGGCGGGAGGTATTATTGAAGCTTCCATTACACCATCAGGCACTATGAAAAAGGTCTGAGCTTTGTGGTGAGAAAGTTAGATCTCTCCTATCATGATTCTGCTGATTTGATTGAAGTGAGGTCTCGATGGTCCAAAATATTCTTAGCATAGGACAATGTTAATAGATTGCACAATCAAAAATGTAATTCTCCTTCATTAAAACCAACACACATAATTTTAATGCCTTCCTGAGCTTCGGGAAGAAAAGAGAAATCCTGTGTATTTGAGTTTTTGATTTTTTTTTTTTTTGAGAGACAGGATAGTTAAACCAAGATAGTAAACCAAAACTAATATTAGCATTCCACTGAGGAAAAAAAAAGAGTTGTTTTGGGAAAGACTTGGAATTTCAAACTCTGTGCCTTTGAAAAGGGAAGATATTGAAACCAAGACTTTGACATTCAACTTAAGAAAAACTGGATCAGAAAAAAAAAAATCATCTAATGTAATACGGGATAAAGTAAAATCCTGTCTAAATCTGGTGTGCTTGAAATTGAAAAACAAACAGAAACAACAAATCAAAAGGGTAACGAAATGTTATATTGTATTAAAATTATCAATATATCTGCTGAAATTTTACCAAGAGGCTTGATTTCACTGAGATTTGAAACTCCAATTTATATTCCTCCTCTGTTCAGGAAATAAGAAATAAAAATAATAAGGAGAAACTGATATCACCAGTGGACACTGGTAGCATTGAAATTGGTAGCACCTGTTGGCCCTTGGCATCATAAAAAAAAAAAAAAAAAAAAAAAAAAAACAACTGACCTGTATGAAAGCTTCCCAATATTTTAGCCTCCAGATTACTACGAGTTAATTTCTACTAAGTATGGACCAGTGCAAGTCTACGCATGCACACTTACACAGAGATAAAAGCAAGTAAAAGCAAGCTACCATGGAAGAGTGCTAGAAAGTAGCAGACCCCAAGACCTTAGATACTGAAATTAGCGGAGTCAAAAGTTCAACAGCCATTAGTGAAATGTTTGAAGATAGGAAAAGTTAGAAACAGAGGAAATGAGCAAGGGCAAGAAATTATCTTAATGGATCCACATTTTAGCAAAAGAACAACAGGTTTCTTGAAGAAATTAAAGACATATTAATAAAAAATGACTTATCAAGTAGGTTAGAAGGCATTCGGTACACATGAAGGATCAATTATTTGAAGATAAAGCCAGTTTATTGTCCAGAATGCAAGCTACTGTGTCAAAGAGTAAAAATCGTTATGAGGGGAAAATAAGAGATATGAGGACAGAATTAGAAAGTCAAAAGCATTATCCAATAAAGATCTAAAATAATCAAATAGATAAAATGTTAAAGAAAATATTTGGTATGTTGAGAATTTTTAAAAACTCATGGATAAATACAGATTAATAATACATATGAATTATTTACATAGGTGCATGTGAACTAAATAATAGATTCAGGAAGCCTAAACTGATCAAGTATGATGCTTAAAAACGTTAACAACCAGATTATAGAACTATAGAAGACCAAAGAAAATGAGATGACCTTGAAAGTAGCTTAGTGTGGGTAGAGGTGGTCAGAGGACAAATTGACAGACATTTCAGCAGTAGCGACTGAAACCAGAAGACAAGGGTAAAGTGGTATGTTTGTGAATGTTTAAAACTGGCTGTTCAGGGGGAAGAGACAGGCAGCATCTTGGTATGCAGTGTTGTGATTTCCACAGTATGAGCACCCCCCAGTATTGACAATACAAGGTACCAATGTACCATTGTGACATCACTAATTGCAGAGATGGAGAAATATGTGTGTTATGTGCCTAATGTGAGCCAGGACTATGTCCATCACAGCTCTGAATACTCTCAAAATCTGAGAAAAAAAATCTCCTTCAGTGTTGAATTGCGTGTCTAGCAAACTATCTTCTGAGAATGAAGGTGAAATGAAATGTTTTTTTTTTTTCTTTTCCAGATAAAATTGACAGTCAAGGAACCTTGACACAGAAAAGAGATAATTGAATGGATTTAGTTCAGAAAAAAGAAAATCAAATCTGGTAGAAAGTAAAAAGTTCTGGGACACAGGAAGGAATTGGAAATAAAAAGCTAGTGACAGTATTAGTAAATAAAAATATAAACAGTATCTACAGAAAATATAATAATTAGGAGAGGTAAATAGGATAAGAAACAAACAACAGTATATCCAGAATTTGCTTAGTAGTGATTGGTTCATTTAGCTGTCACTTGGGAAACTAAAACCGATGTTTTCTAGACTTAATACACTTAAGTTTCTGGATCCACATTTTGTCCTGGAAATTATATACTCTTTTTCAGTTTAGAAGGCCAGTGAAATAGGAATCATTTCCATTCTTTATCAGTTCTTTCACTGTTGAGCAGTTATGGTAGCATGGGGCAGACTCTGCAGCCATTTTTCCAAGATCTCCTGTCTCTTGCAAGTTGATATGCTGTACTGTAGCCACTGTGGCTTCTGGACTCTTTCTCACAACAGTAGGTAATAAACAACTCCCCATAGCTCTATGTTACTCCAATCAGAACTGCTAAGGAGTCATTCCAAAAGGGCCTCAGAAAAATACACACTAAATTCCAACACAATTTCATAAGAAGCAAGTTTCTTGTGTTAACTTTATTCCCCCTTAAAATGCCTAACCTTATCAGTGTTTTCTGCACTGCATTATGACTGATAGAGTAACAAAGAGCATGAGAGAATCACAAGAAAAATTGACCAATAGAATATAAAGAGGCAGAAAAAACTCCCGCTATACTAGTAACCACAAAACATGAAAGGACCAGCACTTGCCAATATAAAAAGCAGAGATGGCGAGATGGATTTAAAAATCAAAATTACCCCAAATATTATTTATCAGGTCATATACAGGAATTAAAGAAAAAGAAAAGTTGAAAGGAAAAGACAATAAAAGACAATAACCAGGCAAACAATAACCCAAAGAAAAGCTATAATACCTGTGTTATTAATAGACAAAATAAATTTAATCTCAAAGACATAAAGTTAAAAGAGAGAATAATCTCTCTATTTAAGTGTGATAAATGCTCAGTTCATCAAAAAGATATAAAAATTTCAACTTTGCATGTATGTACTAAATAACTTTATATAAAAAGTGAAAATCCACAAAACTTGCAGTAGGAAAAAAATCCACTATTAGATTCCAATCCCTTTTCAATAGCCCAATTTCTTTAGCTCATGTCTTTAAGTAAAAGTCAAGGAAATCAAAGGAAAAAAAAAACTTAAGTGCAAACCTTTAAATGAAATTATTTTAAAAATAATGAAAAATTCTATTATCTTATTCAATTACTTTACCAATTTACTTCTTTCAAGTTTCTATAGAGGAGAAATAAATCCCAGTCTCCACTACTGTCATACATGCATCTTAGAATTTTCTGTATCAGAAATTTTAGTCCTAGATCTTTGATATAAAGGGAGCAAAAGCTCCAGATATGAATTGCTAAAATTCCAAATAAATATTATTCATTTATTAGTTTCTTTTGACAAATCACATTGCAAAGGTGCAGAGTAGAACAACAGACCTGTGACTTTACCCAGGACAAGTGACCTTATCGTCCTGAACTCCACTGCTGGGGAGAAGTTGTAAGTGAGCCGGAACTGCTGGTCCATCTGTTTGAAAACAAAAACAAAGGTCCATCAGCCAAGGTCCTCAGGAAAAGGGCATAAAACTTATCTGAACTCCCCTGGGATCTTCTCACGGGAGACATGAGAATATTTTCACTAATTTTCCCATAATTCATGTAAAATATCCCTTTCTTCTTTGTGAAATATTGGTTTTCACAGACATCTTCTCCCCAGAAATTTTAGAGCTTTTGACAGATATTTATCTTCCTTTTGAAGTTTTCTCACCAAATTCTTTGCTATAAACAAGTAAAGAAAGCTGCTGAGGAACTTTCTGTACAGTATTAACACTGAATGGGAACAGGCAGTCATTTCCTATTGCTCTCCATTTCTCCCCCTTTCCCTCAGGGCCACCAATGGTCTCCTTTCTGCCCTAATTCTGACCTGGTGTCACACAGGTGTGAATTGAGGGATGTCCCCGGAAAGGACTGGAGTTTGACAAAACATTTTGGCTGCAGGAGGAGAGGCTAACTGAGCAGATGCCAAGGACATAATTGGCAGGACTGAGCAAAAGTCACTTCTGAGGTTTGCTAGGGCTGCATTTCTAGGGTATTTAGGAATGCTTCCTTGCCTCAATTGCAAATTCCAGGGCCACCTGTTTGTTCCCTTCCTCCTGATTCCTAGGCAGCACTCCCCATCCATTGCCACACTTTTTTTGGACTAGTCAAGTCCAATCTGTTTCTTCCAGACTCTACTCTTATGTCCATATAATGTTACCCATAGAAAGACTCCTTGTTATCTTGTAGGTCACCTGTAAAAAGAGAAGACTAAGAATCTCCTGGGCTATGTGACTGCCTTTGCACAGCTCGGGGAGCAGCAGATCTGAGACTCATACCCAATATTTCCATTTCCCTTCTACCTTTGCTTTCTTTCTATATGTGTCTACTCACAGTGATCCTTCTCTGTAACTTCTTAGTCCTGAGGCAGTTTCTGCCAATTACTGGCTATGAGCTACGGTACATGATCATATGCTTTATTACCATTTTGTGAATGAAATTGTTCTGTAAAAATATTTGCAATTTAGCAAACAATGGTATGTATGAGACATGATAATGCATACTTCCAAATTATTTCTCTCTGGAATACTATGAATTAGCTATTACTATCTCCATGTTACAGATGGAGAGATTGATGTCACAGAGATCAATGACTTGACCATCTTTAAGAGGGCCGCCCAACATATGATATCATCTCTAGTTGACTTGTCATACCTCAATAAATATTTGAGAGATTTGTAAATGAACATTGTATCCATTTCTGAATCTCTAGTGTATACTTTGAACAAATAATTGAAATCTATAGGGATCCCATAAGTCCACCTCATCCAGAATGTTTTTGTGGATTGGTAAGATTAGCTGCCTTCTTTTCCATTCTTATCATGACTTTTTCTATTTCTAACCTTGCATTTAATATATTGCAGTATAATGATTTTGCTCTCTCTAAGTCTCCCTACACTAACTTATTGGCTCTTTGAGGGCTCAGATCCCATATATCCACATGTACTTTGTAGGTCATAGCACAGCAATTGGCAAAGTTTGCAGTGTTACACAGAACATCCTGTATTACTTCCCCTTCTAGCTGGTGGGCTATGAAGTTTATCATAAAACAAGAGAATCTCTAGTGCCCCCCACACCTTTAGCTACAACACAAGGTATTCAGTACTCTTGGTCCCCATCCTTCATCTGTTTAATGCACATGGGTTTGGATTCAGCTCTTGATCCAGAGGAGTTTTCTTCCTATCCTAATGTAGCAGTTTTTCCTGCCTCTTTTTACTCTTTTTTTAGGGGGGCTTCCCTTTCCAGCAGGACACAGGATAATTTGCTGCCCAGGTAGCAGAAAGGCTAAAGTGAACCACAATGTCCTGCCACGTAATGGGTAATAGCAGGATTTTCAGAACTGTAGGTTGAGTTGAGATTCCTCTGGTGTCTGCTCTTCACCTCCTCACCAGGCCCCAGAGGGCTAGTATCTATAAGCAATTCCCGGGACAATGACCCTCTGCTCAAATGCCACACATGGAAGAGCCAATTGTTCGTGTACCGGAGTCATTCCTGTCCTACTGTTTCTCTGCCTGCTCCTTAGCACTTTTACCAGATGACGAATGAAGGAGAGAAGTGGGTAAGTGATACTCAAAGAGGCTTTTAGTGAAATGAGTGTCTGTAAAAGGTGGGAGAGGAAGTGGGCTGACTCAAAGCATTCTTCGCATTACTAATGCACTGTGGATGCCTTGCGGGGTGGTTCCCATCTTGGCATAGAGGAAGGGCACCTGCATGTTGGTACTGTGTGTTAGTCAGCTTTCTGTTACTGTGACCAAAATACCTGAGAAGAATAATTTGGATGAGAAAAATTTTGTTTTGGCTCACAATTTCTTAGGTTCAGTATATGGTTGGCTAGTTCCAAGGCAGAAGCATTGTGGAGGAAGATAGAGGAAAGCTGTCAGTTCATGGCAGCCAAGAAGGAGAGAGTGGAAAGTGCCAGGGAGAGACACAGTTGAAGCCACTCCTCCAGTGACCTACTTCCTCCATCCATGTCCCACCTGCATATAATCATCTCCCAGTTGTCTATTCAACTACCAATGCATTAACCCAGCAAAGGGATCAATTCACTTGTGATATCAGCGCCCCCATTTTTGCCTAAAACCTACAATGTGGATCCTGCTTAAAAAACAATGAGCTTTGGCAGAGGATATTCCAGATTCAAACCATAATACTGGTTGAGGTATTGGGTTACTTACCCAAGAAAAAGTAAATGTAAAGGGCAAAAGTAAAATAAAAGGTGTGGGGGGGGAGAGTTTACACAAAGATTTCTTTATAAGATTCCAGTATCTATGATATGGACTAAGAAATTTTGAGTTAATGGGAAATGCATCATTTTTGTCATACTTTCTTATGTCTATTTTATTATTTAGTATTATTTTGCTCTGTATTTTCAATAGGTAAAGTACCATAGTCTTTTAAACCTAGAGTTTAAAGTTTTCAATGTGACTTAGAGAGGCTCCACCAATCTCAGAACCAACCAAGAACACTCAGTGACCTTGTCAAGTCATTAAATAAATGGGAAAAGGAGGATAATGGAAAAATCTTTTTTGAGCAAGCTGTAGATGCCAGGCTGTGTGTGTGGTCCTTGAGTTTTATTTTTTTTTCCATATAATCTTTACAAGAACTGACTCAGCCTGGTTACATTCATCCTTATGTAGAGAGAGATAGACAGATACAGTTGTAGACATAGATATATAAGCAGACTCAAGGTCAGAAAGATGAGTAACTTGTCTAAGACCACAGAGCACAAATGTTAGAGCATGAATTCACACTTGAGCCTGTGTCCCTCTAGGGATGCTTCTTAACCTCAGGATCTTCATCTCTCAAAGGAATAAATTAAAGAGTTGGTTTTAAAACAATGCCCCCTCTTTGTGTTCTGTTGACCTTTGGTTAAACTGACTCATCTGTAAAATATTATCAGTACATTTTAAATAATGGCACCAAAGATCACCTTCACCATCAGGTCATGGGGTGGGAGTTGCATCTGAGCCTGAAAATAGGGAGCCTTAAAATATACTAGACAGGGATGGGGGCATAGGCAATAATAAAGTGTTTGCCTAGCATGTATGAAACCCCAGCACTGCCCAGACCTAACAAACAAACAAACAAACAAACAAAAATCAATAGCCAATTCCAAGTCTCAATATCATTGCCAAGAGTTCTTGTTCTTGGTGGCAAGCCCAGGTCCCATGCTTTCCTTCCTATGGTCATAAAGAGCATAGTAGATGAGACAAAGAGCAAGCCAAGGTGAGGTATTTGGGGGGAATCTAATCTTGAGACTGCAATCTAGCTGGCTGCCTATGGTGATAGCTGTCCCCTTTTCTCTAGCAGGTTTGGAATAGTACCTGAGACCTCCTCCACAGGATTGGGAGTGGGGCAGGGGATATAATGCTTCTCTACGTATTCACTAAAGGGCTTATTCTAGTGGGTAGAACAGGAAGAGCTCTAGAATGGGTGAGGGAGATAAGAGTGACAGGGACATATGTGTGTTATGGTTCTATGCCATTAAAATTACTTAAAAGCAGAAGTCTTTTCCTCTACTTCTTTATGCTACCTCAGTACTTTGAAAATAATGTGTTTGCACCTAATATGTGCTTCTTAATGAGTACAAATTATTTAGATGGAAGAGGGAATGAAATGAATCTCTCATCATCATATCTGTATTTGTGGAAAAGGAAAAAGGGAATATCAAGGAGGATAAAGTAGACCTATGTTCAAATGTTCAAGAGAACACTCCCTACTTTTTCAATGGGGATCTCAGTCAAAAAAAAAAAAAAAAACGTCAGAAGTCAACATTACTACTCTTTTCCTAACCCCAGTTTGTTCCCAATCCAAAACTGCTCAGAGATTTTCCCTCTACTTATTTCAGGAGTAAATACTAGAAGTAAATCAATTAAATTCTGATAACTCTAGATTTACTTGTACCATATATTTGGCAATTAGTCTTCTTTTTTATTTTTTATTCTAATTTGTTATATATGACAGCAGAACGTATTACAGCTCATATTACACATATAGAACACACTTTTTTATATCTCTGGTCATATACAAAGTATATTCCCACCATTCGTGTCTTCATACTTGTACTTAGGGTAATGATGTTCATCTCATTCCACCATCTTTCCTATCTCCATGTCCCTCTCTTCCCCTCCCACCCCTATTCCTTATCTAGAGTTTGTTTAATCCTCCCTTGCTCCTCCTCCCAACCTCACTATGAATCAGCTTCCTTATATCAGAGAAAACATTCAGCATTTGGTTTTTTGGGATTGGCTAACTTCACTTAGCATTATATTCTCCAACTCCATCCATTTACCTACAAATGCCATTATTTTATTCCCTTTTATTGCTGAGTAATATTTCATTGTGTATATATGCCACATTTTCTTTATCCATTCATCTACTGAAGGGCTTCTAGGTTGGTTTCACAGTTTAGCTATTGTGAATTGTGCTGTAATAAACATTGATATGGCTGTATCCCTGTAGTATGTTTTTAAGTCCTTTGGGTATACACTGCCAAGGACTGGAATAACTAAGTCAAAAGGTGGTTTCATTCCCAGTTTTCCAAGGAATCTCCAAACTGTTTTCCATATGGGCTGCACCATTTGGGGCTATTATTCTTAAACTTCTATTTACTTCAGATAATTAAAAAACATTCTTTTCCTATATTCCACAGCCAATAGCTCACCCAATGCTATCAATACTACTTCTATGAACTTTTCTCAGACTTTTCTCTCCATGGCTCCCATTATCACTTCCTGACTGGTCTCTGATATATGTGTCCACACTCCTAAATATGTCCATATTTCTATCCAAGGATACAGGGAAGCCATGAAAGTGGAAATTTGGCCATGCTATTCCCATTTATAAAATCCAGTGGTTTCCCTTCCCTTCATGATAAGATCAATTCAATCTCCTTCACATGGGACCTTTCTTCAGTCCTGAAAAATTCATCCATGTATTTCACAAATAATTTATTTAGAACTTTCATATGTCAAGCACTGCTTAGTAATGTTGGGGTTTTTTGATAATGAAAGCATATAAAAATCCCTGTTGTTATGAAGCTTACATTTTATAGGAAAAGAGACCAGAGAGAAAGTTCTACAAATAAGTAAATTCCATTGTGTATGTTGGATAGCATTAGGTGATAAGAGAAAACAGTTAAAGCTGGCTAGGGTGGTAGAGAGCTTAAGGTTGAAGTCAAAGAGACAGGTTTCAATCTGCCAGAAATGGAGCTAGGTATGCAGTTGGGATTAATTCATCAGCATAGACATGACATTTTTAAAATGGGAAAATGAATGAGATGAGCCGAGGAGTAAGTGTAACGACAAAACAGAATGAATCTGAAAATAAGTCCTGTTGTGCTCTAGCGGATAGAGTTTGAACAGATGGGGGAAAACCAATGAGAAACCAGAATGAGCAACAGAGGCAGAACAGGCAAGAGGGGTATCCTCCAAGAAATTGAGAGCTCAGTTAAGTCCCAAGGGTGGAGAGAAATCATTGTGTCAACGGTACTAAGAGGAAAAGTAAAAATGCATGCTCACTGAGTTCTGCAGGATAAGGCCGTTGGTGATTTGAGAAGTACAATTTTGGTGCAGCACAGGAGAGAAATCTCATTTGTGCAGGTTTAAGGAAAAGGAATGGGTAATTTGAAAGCTAAGTATATAAGCAACATTTCTAAAAAAAAAAAAAAAAATTGGGCAATAAAAAAAGAGAAAAAAATGGGACAGTCTATGAAATCAGGTATGAGATATTTCTTCCATTGACCCAGAAAGATTTTTGTTTGATGGTTTATTTTGTTTTGGTTGTTAATGCATGTGATAATTGCCTGTGTTATACTTTGGGGAGCCATCTAATAGAGATGGAAAAATAGTAAAAAGTATAGAAAGTGAACAGAATGCTGCAGTGAATTTTGTGAGCAGGCTATGAGATCTGTCCCATTGATAGCAAGTCAAGCCTTCAATAGAATCATGAACCATTCAAATTCAGCAACAGGAAGGAGAGAGCAAAAGTCAGGTACAAGTAGGTGCATAATATGCTACTGAAAGTGTATGGAGATTCTCTTCTGAATGCCATATTGTTCACAAAAGAAGAAAGTAAAGTAGAGGAGATGAAATTGCAATTGTTATTGTTACAAGGAGAAAGATTTTAAAATGGCCAGATAGAAAAACAGGAGAATGGATAGATTAAAACAATATGGAATGATTGTTAGACAGATTTTAGGGCTCCTTTGAGGTTATTATTATAAAAGGTGATAGTCTAGACTCTGCCTATTCTCTACTGAGACCTGCCCTCACCTAATGTCTGCCCTACATATAAAGACACACTATGCTCTTTCAGACAGCTCTACTAGTGCTCATGTGAACCCCCTTCCTGAGCCCTTCTCTCTCCCTTCTCGAACTAGCCAATTGCTATTCAACTTTCAAGGCTTGTTTTTCTCCTAACTTCCACTAGGAGATGTTATGGTTAGGATGTGGTGTACCTTAAAAGCTCATGTGTGAGACAGTGCAAGAAGCTTTGGAGGAGAAGTGACTAGTTTGTAGCCTTAATGTGATCAGTGAATTGATCTCTGATGGGATTAACTGGGTGGTGACTGAAGAAGGTGGGGTGTGGCTGGAGGAAGTGGTTCATGGGAGCATGGCTAAGGGGTACATATTTTGTATATAGAGAGTAGAGTTTTCTCTCTGCTTCCTGATCATCATGTGAGCTGCGTCCCTTTGCCACATCCTTTCACCGTGATGTTCTGCCTCACCTTGAGCTCCGAGGAATAGAGCCTGCCACTTATGGACTAGGACCTCTGAAATTACCATGAGCTCCTAAATAAACCTTTCCTCTTCTACAGTCGTTCTGGTCAGATCTGTCAGTCACAGCAGCAAAATAGATGATTAAATAGGAGATAAGTACTGATGCCTATTGTGACCTGTGCCCTCCTCTGTACTCCTATATCACCTGTGCTCACTTCCCCCATAGCTCCTGCCACATTTTATGAGTTCTCTTGACCTGTGTTCCCCACTATAATCTACTTGAGGTTATCAAATTCAAGCAGATGTTAGAGTTACCTGCTGCTTACCCCTCTGGAATAGTTTCTAAGTAAGTAGATCTACATGTGAAGCTCAAGATTTCACATTGCTCATGTCATCCCAGGTCATGCTGATGGTAGCAGGAAGTGAGAGCACATACTCTGAGAGCCACTGTGAGAGTTGGTCCAAGGCTGAGGCCAAGTGTGCTGCATATTGCTATCCCCAGCACCTGGCTCTGCACTTGGCTTAGGTCAGAAGCTCAGAATAGCTTGATTGAGGAGCCACAGTGCCTTGGAAGAATAAAAAGAATGGAAGCAAATACCTGAATGGCAAGCTCTCTCCCCTCTCGGTTAATCTTCAGGTGGTGCATCTTTCTATTGGCAAAGTTCTCTACATCAATGGTGAATACATGCGTTTCTTCCTTGCCTAGCTGATAGCGAACCTGTAAACTTCCTTGAAAGAAAAAAATATGTAAATTAGAATTAAGAATAGCAATTACAAAATGCAGAGCCATGATCAGACTGTCTTTTAACTGGTCATTTCAATTTTCTAGGGACTCATGTCTCAATCTTTTCACAATTTGAACTTTTAAAATATATTACATGTATTCATCATGGTTCAAATAGCAAATTTAAAGCATGTGTGCATGGTTGTGTTATCAGTAATTAAAAAGCCAGTTTGAAAACCAAACCAATCTTGAGCTTGATTTGTGATTGGATTGTAAGAAATTCTAGTAAGAGACAGTAAAGACCTCTTTTTACTCTGTTAATTTCTTATAACTTCCTGTATCTCTTCATCCTTTTCGATTAAGAAAGAAGAGGAAAAGTCCTTAGGTTTCTCATCTGTTGATGTATAATGCCTCTGATAATTGTACTGTGGTATGGTTAGGGTACAGTGATTAACTTTAACTCTTTGTGGCCCATGAGGACATTCAAATTTCACCAGAATAGTGTTTTTCAAATAACTGTTCATTATCCACTGGAGGTCAGGAAATTGATTTAATGCTTCTCAATCAATATTTCTTACAAAATGGAACAGAATTGAAAAAGAAATATGAGAGTCCCAAGAGACTTATTAAGGACAAGAAAAAAATTAGTTTCGCAAGGGAAGGAAGGAGAAAAAGAGAGAGGGAGGGAGGGAGGGAAGGAGGGAGGGAGGGATAGGAAATAATACATCAAAATGCAAAATAATTACTATGGATCATATTTTTAAAAATCTGAAAATTATTCTATATGAGAAAACCAATGTGGGGAAGAACAAACATTTGTTGAATGACTACTTTATCATAAACGATCTTTATTTTACCCTCTCTCCAAACATGATTGGTTAAAGTGGTTGAGCCCAAGTAGCCTAAGTGGAATTTTCTGTTTTCTGCTCTGAGGGTCTTAGGCTCTGGTGTCATTGGAGACCTTACACACAGATGCCAAAAGCTCTTTTTCTAAACATACATAGGGAGAGGAAACCTGGCAATCAAGGAACAGTGTTATAAGCTGTGGCCATTGGGCAGAAAGGTACATTTACTCATGTTTGGTCCAAGAAGCATTAAGGTGATTCTTCCTGATCCGTTTAGCCTGTCATGCCTCAGAAATATGGTTTGACTTTCTCATATTTTTCCTAAACTACCACCAGACAACAATGGCTCATAAGTAAACAATATGTCCATGACTTTACTTACACAAGCAGTGGAATTTTCTTTTTTCTTTCTCCCCCAGCCCCTCTCTCTTCTAAATATTTTTTTAAATTCTCCTTCTGGAATTTCAGAGTGCATAAATGTGAAATGAAATTTTAAAGTAATCTAAAACTAAATGGAACAAAATGATGTAGGGCTATACCACCATCACCCAATACAGTCAGTCAACAGGCAAAGCTTTATATAGCTAACTCTGTTTTTTCTGGCTTCTTCTAATTCTAAGAATCTGGGTGTTTTAATATTTAATTTGACCCAATAAAATGAATCAGTGTGGGATAATTATGTGCTAGGCATGGTGATAAATACCACATTCTTCAGGCTATTTGGACTCCCTTTCTATCCTACTGTTAGGGTAATTTATGCTTGCACAGGTATTATTTACATATTTTTCCATTTTAGAAATTACTTTCATTTTATATATCCTTACTGACATGAACTTCACAATCATTCCTCTTAGGTACCAGTAATCTCAACAGAGACGGTCTCCCTTACAGTGTTCTGAAGCATCTCCAGTATCCTAATTTGAGGTGAAAATACTTCAACTAATTCTTCTACCTTCCAATATTTCTTATTTTCTTAGAAATTCTGATGAAATCCATGCCTCTCAAAGTACTCCAACACAATATTCTGAAACCACTCACTAACACATTTTTCTAGAATCCTAATAGAAGAAAATTCAATCCATAACTTTTCTAAATAAGTCCTATGTGAGGAAAGAGGGTGATATGAGAAGGGCCCAGGATTGGGGAGAGGAATGAATTAATCACCTTCTGCAGCATCTTCTTTAGCTGCTTGGTCAGGAAGCTAAGAGTCTGCCCTCTGGAGATTTATGAGGTCACTTAGCCTCCTGCCCAGCATTTCCAAGTCCCCTTGTCTCTGAAGAATCCTCAATCCCAAAACTAATACCCCTGTCCTTGGGCCCTCCTCTGCCTCCTTATTTGCTTCATTTTCTACTATCATCTTCTCCCTATGCACTTACACAGACTTGTACCAATGGTAAACACTGCAATTTATAGTCCCATAGAAAGTGGACAGAAGGAATGGGCTGTCTATAAACCTAATAAACACAAAAGCAAATTAACTGTCCTGACCAGGAGTGCATTCGAATTTTGTTAACACATTGTTATCAATGTTATCTCTTATTTGATCTCAATCTTTTTTTAAAAATTTTCTTTTCTTAATATACATTAACACCACTACAATATAAAGGTCACCTGTTATTTTATAATGTGCATATGAACAGAGATAAGATGTTCACGATCTGGAAATTAAAAATCAATCTGATTTGAGCTCCAGTTGGGTCCTTTTTTTTCCAAAAATGCTCTTGGAATACATATGTTTATAATGGAATGAACTTTTGTCAACAGTAAGTACCTCATAACAATTTTAAATGGTTCTATTAATGTTGGTACACTCTAGCTGATTTTTCTTCTTTTTAAAATGTTTTCAGGCAAAATCCATATCATTTGTTTAGAACTAAACATAGATATAATCAATGCCACTTAAAAAAAAACAAGAATAGAAAATCTATATGTTTTTTTAATAAAAGGACTTAAACATAATGATAAGTAATCTTCTTCAAAGGGAAGACAGTCACATTCTGTTAAAATTTGTCTGAACTTTCTGGATGGAGCTACACTCCCTGGCTTAGTACACAAATTTCATCCCAGTTGGCTTTCCTGTTCAACATTCCACTTTCATTTGGAAGGTTGTTTCTTTTTATTTTCTTCATTTTAAAGTTAAACAAACAAAAACAACAACAACAACAAAAAAAAAAAAACACAGAGGTGCTGTGAAGTAATTTTTCAATGTGCTTGGTCAGTGGCAGAGTCAGATTTACAAACTAAATCTAACTGTTTCAAAAGATCACAGGTTTCCTCTAGACCACCGCAGCCCCAAGTGGTTATCTTTGCCCAGAACAGTTTCCATGATGATCTTTCTGGTTACATTTTTTCCCCACTCACCTTCAGACTGCAGCACAAGGTTGTCTGCCCCAGGAAGCACTTCCTGCCTTCTACTGGCCGACCTTGCTCCAGTAGGCCCTGTGATCACCTTTGTCCTAATATGTACTGTATGTTATCTACTTCTTACAGATTCTTCACCTTTATCTGAAAACTCCTTGGACCTCAGAATGTGTCTTATCTATCTTGCATTCCCAGGTGGTCCATGTTAAGCACTCCATAGGTTGGAGGGGATTGGGAACAATACAACTCTGGGTTGCACTTATGTTCAGTAAGTCCAGAGACCAATGGTTCTGAGGTACCTTATCACGTAGGTGCTTACTGTTCTAGAGTTCTGTGTTCATCTATCTGGAAAATCCCAAGGGAGGCATGCCAAAGGAACTCAGCAATTCTCCATTCCCAATTCTCTAGAGCTGAGCAGAACCTACAATGGTTTAGCCTCCTTCTCACCTGTGTCTGAGAATGTGAAGTCTCAGGAAATGCATTAGGTTTGGATGCCACCAACTGTCATGAGTGTTGTGCCTCTAGTTAGTTTTTAGGATTCCATACCTCAAGCTTTGCCTTATATTATGAATCCAGCTTTTCAAATATGTTTTAAATCAGAAGACTTTATTCAAATGGGATCCAGCAAAGAAACAGACTTGGAGTTGCTTTAGTGGGAGTAAGGGATGACAGAATCCCTCTGTAACTGTTACTGCCTTGTCCCCTTTCATCCTGACCCCACCCCATAGCCATATTTGACCAACAGAATTCCTTGGTCTCTCAGGAGCACATTGAAAATACTTGCCCCTTCAAAGAGACAACTCATACCATCTTGGTAACATCTTGGTAATATTTTCCCTAGACAGCTTCTTATATCTCTGACCTGAGTCCCATAAACCATGGCCTAGAGATCAGCCCCACTCTCAGAACTGATCCTTGGGACCCAACACTCCAGATGCTACATCTGACATGTTTATCACTGAATTTGATTAGGCTTTAAGTTGATCAATGATGACTCTGTATATATCTAGGTACACACAGCTGGCTCATGAAGGATCCCAACAGTTATAGAGAAACTGATCACTTAGGGAGATGTTGGGCCTACATTCAAAGATTTCCTAATAATCAGAAAAGGATAGTCAAGTAGTTTGTAGAAAGATGTTTTGCTATTTATGTACTGCTGTAAACCAAGAATTGAAAAGCCAAAATAATATTCAGTTTAGCATCTCAAGATAGATCTTAGGTAAAGAACCTTGCACTTTTATTTTTCAAGACCACCATTTTCTGTTTTATGGTCTCACATTTAGTATTCCTACTCTCTCGGCCTTCCATGTTACCATTAAGGTGTGAATTATAACAGGTAGTTGGCCAAGTAAATATATTGCCTAAAAAATCCCAAGGGCTCCTTAATTCTTCATGATGTCAAACTTCTTAACCTGACATTTGAGAGCCTTCTCTTACCTTTACAACTTTATCATGTACATATTGTTTATATCTTATTCACAATAGAGCACTGTATATCCTCCTTTAAGAAAATGTTCTTCCTTTCCTCTGTGAATTATTATCACTTTGTTTAGTTTTATTTTTACTTTCTTCTTGGCTAAACAGACAATGCACCACTGCTCCCATGGAATTGTCTGGCAAGCTTCCCTTCATTGTTTAAACCCCAGTTCCTAGGACCTGGTCTCCACTTGTCCCTAAGACTAACACCATCTTTTCTTTCACTGCATTGCCACTGTCCCATTTTGAATACCAATCTCGATATATGATGGCTCTTTGTCTTTCTCCTTATCTTGAATTCAAGCTCCCCAGGATGTACAGTTGCTTTTTTCATCACTGTGTCTATAAGGAATAGTCCATGACCTATCTTAGTTTACAGAATGTTTATTGAATAAAACAACCACTCTGGAGAATATTATCACCATATTCTTCAAATTATAAACACATGTTTATTCAAAATCTGTTCCATATTAAGATACCAGAGAAACAAATAATCATATTAAAATGTTTCTATCTTCGAAGAGTTTGAAAGAGATTAGAGCAACTGTCATACCTTGTGCGATGACGTGGCTACTATGTATAAGGCACTTAACCTGGTGTATGATTTCAATATGGAATGTCCCCCAAAGATTCATGTGTAGAAGGCTTAGTTCCCAGTACAGAAATGTTCAGTGTGTGTGTGTGGAGTGGGGGGGGGGATTATGGAATAGGATTTAACATGAGGACTGTAAACTCATCAATGGATTAAGAAATGGATGGATTCATAGTTGAATGACAGTATACTGACAGGTGATTGAACCTGTCGAATGTGGGGTCTAATTGGATGACATTGGTCACTGAGGGAGTGCTCTGGAAAGGTATTTTTTTGTCTCTTTCCTCATTTTCTCTCTGCTTCCTGGCTGCCATGAGGTAAAGAGTTTTACTCTGCAGTGCCCTTCCACCATCATGCATTGCCTCACCACAGGTCTAAAATCATAGAGCCAATTAACCATGGACTCTGACATCATGAACCAAAATAAATCTTTCTTCCTCTAAGCTGATTATCTCTGGCATTTTATCATAGCAATGAAAAGATAACCTACTCTATGGAGAGTGGTGACAGTGATTGGGAAATCAGTGACTGAGACTGGGGTCCCTGATGACTTCATGGCTGTGGCATGGTTGGTGCCTGGGAAAGTTTCTGTGCAAGGATACAGGATGGCTGGTTGCTATGATAATGACCTTCATGGGGAGGCTCTCTGCTGGAGTCTTATCAGCCTTGACTTTGCTCTCAGGCACACAGCTCCTAGGAATGAAGGAATTGTCTTGCTAAGACAACCACAATGTTTCACCAGTTCAGCTGCTCCTGAACCTGCCAGCATAATAGTAACTTTAAACAATGGACTTTCTTGAGAGCTTTACAATGGTCCTAACATTGCACATTGCAATTGTAGAATGTAACTGAAGAAATAGCTGCATAATTTTGTAACTCTGTAACTTTCATGAATACAAAGAATAATGCTTGAATAGTCTTTAATCTGATTAATGAAACATATATAATAAAGTTTGCTGGTGTAATTCTTTAGACCTGCTTCTCCACCAGAGAGCAGCACTCCACCCAATCCCAGCTGTTTATTTCATAATTAGAGTTCATAAACCTTATTTCTTCCATTCTCCCATCATCCTTCACCAGAACCTGCTAGTTTGGCCATGCTGGTCATGGCACTACACACCTTTTTTTTCAACTCTTCACATTAGGAAATGGAATTTCAGAGACCCTGAAGAGGGAAGGCAATCCTGAGAAAAAACTAAGCTAGAGACATCACACTTGCTATTTTCAAACTATATTGCAAAACAATAGTAATCAAACTAGCATGGTAGTAGTACTACAACAGACACATAGACCAATGGAACAGAATTTTTAAAAAGTAAAGCAGAGTTTCTTCAGATATTGTTTTTGGGAAAACTATATATTCCCATAAAAAAGAATAAAATTGAATCGCACAAAATTTAACTCCAAGTGGACAAAAGACCTCAATATAAAAATTGTACAATTAGAAGAGAACATGGAGGGAACACTCCTTCATAATGGTCTTGGCAAAGATTTCTGAATATGACACCAAAGCATAGAAAACAAAAGTAAAAATTAACAAGTAGAACAAAACCAAACTAAGAAGTTTCTGCACAGCAAAGAAAACAATCAATAAAATTAAAAGGTGACCTACAAAATGGTAAAAATATTTGATTGTAATATATCAGATAATGGGCTAATATTCAAAATATATAAGGAACACATATACTTCAATAGCAAAAACAAATACTACCAGGTTAAAAAAACAACAACAACAAATGACCTAAATAGAGATTTTTCCAAAGAAGACATACAGATGAGCTGTATGAAGACATACAGATGTGAAAATGTATTTAACATCACTGTTCATCAGAGAAGCAAATGAAAACCACCATGGGTACCACCTAACACTTTTTGGATGTCTATAACCAAAAAGACAAAAGATCAAGTGTTGGCAAAGGTGTCAATAAAAGGGAATTCTTACATACTGTACGAGGGAATGTAGACTGGTACAAGCTTTATGAAAAATAGTGTGAATGTTTGTACAGAAATTAAAAATGGAGCTACCCTGTGATCTGACATTCCCATTTCTGGATATATTTCAAAAAGAATTAAAACCAGCATCACAAAGGGACAGCTATACTCCTGTGTTTATTTCAGCATGATTCAGTTAGCTCAAATTTGGAGGAAAATATGTGTACATTGAGGAATAAATAAATAAATAAATAAAATGTAGTATATTGTATACATTGTGATATTATTGAATTATAAAAATGAAGGAAATCCTTCCATTTACAATATGCATGATCCTTTGGTAAAATTGTCCTAAGTAGAGTAAGCCAGATGGACACAGAAAGACATCATGGGATCCCACTTGTACACTTTTATATGGATTGCAAAGGTGGAACTCACAGAAGCAGAAGGAAGAATGATGGATGCTAAGGGAAGAGAGTGAGGAAAATATGAAGATGACAAGTTTTGGAGATTAAATGTACAGCATGGATGGCAATGGCTGTGTTAATTAATTTGATTGTGATAATCATGACACAATATGCATACATGAGAAGTTATCAGTTTGTGCACCTTCAGTATATTCAGTCTTTGTCAAGTTAAATTTTAACAAAATGCACTCAGATGACTTCAAATGTTTTGAAAGTTTAATATTCTTATACTTTTTTTTTTGGCAAAAGACACATTTTGTGCTTTAAAAAATGCAAACTCTGTGAAAGATAAAGTCATTTTCCCCTGCAAATGCAAACATTAAGGTTGTTCTCCATAGTTTCTATCTTGGGCAAGGTGAGGACAGATTAGAAAGAAAAGAATCAGCTATCCTAAAGAACATATTCTTAGCTATTTGAGAATTTCTCATGAATCAGTAACCACAAAGCGCTGAGCATTCCCAGATCCACTCAGCTATGATGGTTTTCTAGGGCTCAATTAATTTCTTATTCAAAAACAACCTTGAAAACTCTCAGAGGAAGTAATAAACAGGTACCAAATCCTCCAGCCTATGCAGCCTATAGGTTCTAGTTTACTTTATTCAGCCTTATTCTAAGCACTTTAATAAGGAACAATTATCTTCTTCTATTTCAGCACTTCTGTTTACGTTAGCACAAAATATCCCACAACCTGTCTTACCTTTAACTCAACAGACATTTGCATAGAAAAAGAGTCCCATTACTGCCAGGGAAGGCAGACCAATTACCACTTTTCCATGACACTCTGTTCTGACCCACTTCCCTTTTGCCTGTTTCATGAAATAGCAGCTTTTTTTTTTTCAATAAAAGAGAAAAATAGATTGAATTATAAAATTAGGAATTTCTTTCATTTTTATTTTTCAGTTGATATACATAGGTAAATCTAAACAAGTTCCTCTGTTCAGGTCTATTCTTTAAATTTAGCTTTCATCTCTAGATAAGGCAAAGGGGAAAAGGGGAGGGAAGAGAAAGAAGGGGGGCATGGGGGTAGGAAAGATGGTGGAATGAGATGGACATCATTACCCTAAATACATGTATGAAGACACGAATGGTGTGACTCTACTTTGTATATAACAAGAGATATGAAAAATTGTGATCTATATGTGTAATATGAATTTTAGTGCATTTTTCTGTCACATATAACACATTAAAATTAAAAAATGAAAAAAAATCAGCTTTCACAGGATGTATAAAAGTGTTAGTCAATAAAATTCCCTGGGAGAGACTGGCTGATGCTGTATATGCTTAGAGATTTCGCTAACTACTAAAGATCTGTTTTGCTTTCTTAGAGACCCAATTAAAGCTCACATACACTTAAGAAATTCTCTTCTCTTATTTGTATATGATTTATGAGATTTGAAGGCAATAGTCATTAGGTCTCAACATAGTAATTAGTCGTTAAAGAATTTAGGATGAGGCAGCTTTGTAAATTTAATGTTCATTTTTTATGATGCAATTGCTTTTGGATATAGACATTTTTGATCATGACACTTAAAATTTTAAAATATTTGTCAAAAGTACTGTGTGTTTAAACATTCTTTTAAAGTTTCCATAACCACTGATACTGGGAGTGATGCAAATATACAGAAATATTGGGTCACAAGTTGTGGCTTGCTGCTAAGTTGGCTGAAATGCTGCTGAAAGCCACTATTTCTCTCTCGCAAAAAGAGCTTATGCCAATTTTTCTCATCTCTATAGCCTTCTGTGCAGGGGTCAGCCAGAGCAGGTCCTCCATCAACATGCCATAGACAGAAGGTCAACATCCATTATGTTGTGCCAGGAACACTGTTATGAGTACCTGCTGGAGAAGCAAGATGTGCTTTCTCCCAAGACACCCACGGTCTAGCAAGCAACTCAGAGCAATAAGCAGACTATGACAGAAAAGAGAACTGCAGGGCAGGAATTTACCCACATGGGAGGATAAGGAAATCAGAGAAGTTTTGCCACAGGACATAAAACCTGAATTTGGGGTCTTGAAGACCACATAAAAATTATCCAGAAGGACAAGACAAAAACAAATACTTTTACTAGAGAAAAGAGTATACCAATAGCAGGGAGATGGGAAAGAAGATGGATTGTCTGTCTTGTGGTTGTGTGGAGAGTGGGAATGCTTGTGAAGAATAAGTACAAGACAATATTTGTGGGATATTTTGAAATATGAATCAAAATTTTGATTCATCAAGACAGCCATTACCTCTATCTACCTATGGTCTTCCTAAACACATTTTTTCCCCTAAATTTTACTTATGAAGATAATTTCAAAGGAAACATTACTGTAAATGGCAGTTCTGGTACACTTTAAAAAAATACATTACAAGGAGTGGTCTGGGTGGTATTTGACCCACAGTACAAACATATCCGCATAACAGGGTGTTGATCCAAAAAAGTATTTAATAGCCAACTCTAAAATTATGTCTAATATTATGCACTACACTTAGTAAACATTCCAAAATATTTTCAGGGTTCAGAGTGATGATTTCTAAGGTTTAATGATATGAAAGTTACAGCTTAGTCAGAATTCTACCCATACTCCAAGGTCATGTGTTTCCTAGTATCTATCAGACCCATATGGTCTGCCAAGTGCAGAAAATACAGCAATTAGTGAGTGCTTCAGGCATTTCCTTAAATTAAAATATAAATGATGGTCAATTGGAGATGATTTCCTGAACCACTTTCTAAAATCATTAACAAATGGCATAACTGGCTCTTGAGTAACTTCAGGCTCTGGCCACAAGGCAAAGTCATGAAGACATAGTAACAACATTTATTTCTTGCACAGAGACAATCAGATGGGGAGCTTTGTTTTATTACTGAGTGCAGAGGTAAGGACCCTGCCCAGGACATTGTGCCTTCCAGGTAACTAATTCTTTCTTACCCCCAAAATGGCCTCAGAAATGGAATCATTGATTTTCATCTGAAAAACTCATTCAAAGAGGAACATGAGTTCTTTTGAGTGTCTATTCTATGCCAAGCCTTGTGCAAGGTTTTTATGTGTTTATGTATGACACTTCAGTCAATGAAAGCCTGTGCTGGCATCTGAGGATATTCTCTGTGTGCGGGTTCACAGTCTCTGTTTCTTGACTCAGACTCTAAGAATCCTGCCCCAATTCCCATGAGGGACAAGCTGACCCTAGCATCAGGACTGTGACAGTGACAGTGATTTGAAATAGTTATTATTATTCCATGTAACAAATGAAAAAGAAATGAAGTTCAAGAAAGTCAGAGTTTGGTCTAAAGTTTTGGTGGTCGCACAGAAATTTAAACCCTAAGCCTGTAAAACACCATGGACTTAGTCAGATGCGAAGTAGTGAAGGAGGGGTCTTCCCCCAATGACTTCAGATATAACAGAGAGAAAAGACTATAACAACTGTCCAAGTAGTTTTAATTTTTGTTCTCATTCCTGCTTTCCTGAACATGTGGTATAATTCATTCTGAAAGAATAATAAAGAACATCCCCCAACCATGTACAAACACACTCTTATTCATGCTTTTTCACACGTGCTACATACTCATAACATACGCATGTCATATCCTTGGCTGATTCTATGTGGTGTAACTTCTCAAAAAGATTTAAACATTCTGCATCCACAATAATAAAAATAACAAGGAATCTTGTTCTCTACAGAGAGGGTGAATGTCATGTCGTATGCAAACATGAATAATGACCCATGCTGGGGACAGGGAGGTCAGAGATCATGTAACTAACTTTCCCTAGCATTACAGATAAGAAAATCAGGACTAAAAACCTGGAGTCAGAAATCATGAGTGGTGACATGACAATGAACTGTGCTATGATGAGGATATTCATTGGCAAGGAGCCAGAGCATGCCTAATGAGTGCCTACTCTGTGCCTTTCTTTTGCTGACAACTGGGACTATACAGTGACCCCTTCTGAGCTTGTGGAGCTCACATCTACTGGGAAAGACAGAAGGTGAATCTTCAACTACAAACTAAGCAAATGTCATGACCCAGAGCAAAAGTCCCAGAATCAGTGGGACCATATAACGTATAAAGAAAAAACAAACTTGTTTGAGGGGATTCCTTCCTTATTCTAAAATACCTGAGGGAGTACACTGTCTTCCCATTGACCATTCTTTCTCTAGCGTCCTTTCCTATCAACATCAAATCTGCCTTTCTCCACCAAGACTATGGTACTGCTGCTGCACTGTGGAGAAACTTCCCTACATACTGACATAATGAAGTCCAAAGCCTGGCCTGCATTCTCAGAGTTTTTGTCAACCTGTCTGTTGACTGTATTTTCAGGAACCCCCTCCTAGTGTCCATATATTCCATGCAACAGAGATCCACATACTTACAATCTTTATAACTTCTCCCCCAATACTCCTGGACCATAATAAGCGCTGTTTAATTCCCTGCCAAATGAATGATTGCATTTCAGAAAACCTGTGCACGGGAGGAAAACTAATGTCATTTTTCTACTATGTCAAGTATATCTGTTCTCTTATGGCAAAGTTGAAAAGTGTGCCTACTTGAAGGAAAATAATTGCATTTGGTTTTCCCAATATATTTTAGAAAATATATTTGAAGCTTTCCAAAAAACACTTTTTAATTGGCACTACGTTGTATTTCAGAGAAAAGTGGGGAATGTAGAAAACTTTCTAAGGAGATTTTATTTACCAGGTTTATCTAGGCTGGATCAAATGCTGAAGAGTTTGGTACACTATGAACCTAAGTTTATACAGCAGGAGTCTGAAGAGTCATGACAATTCTAGTGGAGAGGATATCCTAAGATGTATTTTAGGAAATTTACAAATAAAAACCCCAGGCCTCAATAAAAAGAATTATAGGCTGGATGGGAATGGGAAATCGCTGAAAGGCTACAGGAAGAAATCATGCAAGATTGGGTCAAAGAAAAGTTTATCCCAGACAGGATTTGGTGGCATTATTGCATGTATGGAAGCAAAGAAAAGAACCAGAATCCTAGGACGTTAGGTCCAGGGGTGACCTGGACACAGCCTGCTCTCTATTCCCTTCCCAAGGCAATCACTCTCATTGTCTGTGGCCAGCTAGACCTTGACTTACCAACCTCTCTCATCTGGAAACCTTTACATAAGTCATCTCATGTACTGCAGTCAGCTATAACCAACATAACCAACCCCACACATCCCTAGATCTCAGTCCAAGTGTCTGTCTGTCTCAGGGAAGACTTCCCCATCTCCCATTTTGAAATGAGCTCACATGGTATTCTGAAAGGAATGAAGTACTCTGTAATTTCTCATATGAAACTTATCACAGTTCACAACTATTCTGATTAATGTGGACGTTTTATTAATATGTTATTCTTCCAGCTGAATGTGAAATCCAGTAGGACAGAGATTCAATGTTCTGTAATTCTCTGTATCTTAGGTACTTATCAAAGACACCTGAAACATGGTAGCTAATAAATCTAAATCTAATGGATAAAGGAATAAGTCAATAAGTCGATTTAAGGAAGACAAAAAAGAAAGAAAAAAGAAATTTTAAAGCATGAGAAAAATCAAGTTTACACATAGGATGTTATTAGCTAAAGATGGCAAACAAATAGCAAGCAATGAGAGACTGAGTATGTCTAAGAGCCATGAACAAAGAAGTTGTAGAGATAAGATAGCAGACTTGTTCAGTTCAATCACATGTAGCACGACATTGTTTTATAGCAAGTTAGGAATGGTACCTTCAGCTTAGTTCTTCCCTGTTCCTCAACCAAATGACTGTTATAATACACAGGGGACACAAGCCATGTTCTTTTCTAAGATGCTCTGTACCCATTTCAATGATGGAATCCATGACACTCTGCCCCAGTTCAAATGGTGAGCCTGTATATCTAACAACGTGTGTTTTCTGAGAAGGAGGAGAGAGTAGACATTTCAAACCAGTCTGTCTGGGTCAAATTTCAATGCATTGAGGACCCCAGGCAGATCAAACAAACACCCTGTGCATTATCTCCTCTTTGGCAAATGGATGTACTCACTGCCTCTACTTCATAAAACTGTGTGGTTGAAGCCATATTAAGTACTTTAAGATCATCTCAATCATAACATTCATAAGCATTAAGTAGAATTACAATTACAATTTTTATTATTGTTACTTATCAGCTCCAAAATTATATTTGCAGGAATTCCACAAGAAATCAGGATAAAGAACATACCCTCTTCCTCCTCCTCCTCCTCAGCTAGTTGGCTTTTGCTTTTTCCTCTGTGTCATTATTTTTTTCACTGTTAAAATGAGTCTGAAAAGAGCTCTATTAATGCAGCCCCATATTAAAGAGCTCGATTTGCACAACAGGGAGTTGGAAAGAAGCGAGTGTAGTGTCGAACATTGAAACAGCCGCCTGGAGAGCCAGTCTCATTACCAATTGATATCAATTGAGTATGTACAATTTGCTAGGTAGGAAACAGCCTAGAAGAATTCTCAAAGACCTAATCCTCATCTCCAGTTTAAATTTTTGTCCATTGAAAATCTTGGAACAGATCAATTCCTGGAAGTAGCAGGGTTTTTATAGAAAGAAACCAAATGATTCTTATTTACTTGCTGTTTTATAAACAAAATTGTGCTTAAAATATCATGTTTTCTAGATACTAATTCAATTACAGTTGAATTCTGTCCTAAACCAAAAAATGGCCCACATAATTCCCCCAATACTTTCCATGGGCAAGGGAGGAACTAAAAATAGAGCAAGCTGTGAAAGAAGGAAAGAGGGCCATCTGATCTGCATATATTTCATCTAGAAAACTCTCTGCAGTAGGAAAAGAAATGAGTTATTTTAGTCAAAGTTGGGAATTAGTCACTAAGGTATTTCAAAGCCAATTAGCTCTGAATTGTAGAAGTATAATCCATGTTTTAAAAATCCCCTCCCCCTGAATTTTTATTGCTGATTAATGAATGTTTCTAATAGTTCAAAGGTAGTACAGAGCCCTGGCTTTCTTTCCAAAGGCCACTTAGTGCTACTTACCTGGTTTTATAATCCTAGTTATGAAGTCAATCCTCACAAACTCAGATTTAACTTTAATAAAATCTGGCCTGTTACTAGTGCACAGTTTTAGAATAATTTTCAATATTATGTCAATGACATAATATTTTATTTTTATATAATTAATAGAAAATTAGGTTACATTGTTTGTATTTCCCTTACTATTGGACACAAATTGATTTTAATATTTTGCAATTAAAAAATGATATAATCAATAACTTACTACTGAGCTTTTAATCCTCAGTACCTTCTGGGGGTAAAACAAGATGTGCTTACCCTTGCCTTGGGTGGCAAGAGCTTCTTTACTGTTAAAACCCTGATAGAAATAAACTTAAGTCCTTAGAGATGGAAGTCTTGGAAATCAAAGGTATTATTTATTGTTTGCAATTTATATTTGCAAAGTGCTCCAAGCTCCCTGGGGAAAGTGGGAATGCAAACATGAGGTATGTGTATAATTAATAACTCTTCAATGGGGATTATGGACTCTCTGGGTAAGAATGTGTATATACATTGACACTCATGCAAGATAGTTAAATGATTTCAAAACAACCCAGGGCACATTCCCCCGGGGTGTAGGGAGAGTTCATTTGCAGATCGCTCAAGAACACCGATAGATGGAAGCTATCATAGACAGAGCACGTTGCAATCCACTCTCATCCCTGAATACTGCAACACGTGTTCACATTGAGCTGGGAGGTGACTCTGCTGTGCTAACTTGAGGACAAGCAGGAAGCAGCAGAATAATCATTATGACAAAATGTGCCAAGATTGCTCTCCCAGAAAATCATAGACCAAAACCGGAAAACAAATCTTTGTCCGCCATTCTTCCCTCTATAAAAAAGTCCACAAATTTGGCATGTTCGACTTGATCAGATGGATATAATGAAAACCTACAAGAAGTGAGCTGTCTATGTCAAGAAAAATTTTATTTTGGAGACTGATTTTATTTTTAGATGACATTAAAATTTCTTATAAAATCTTCCCTAACCTACTACCTCTGACTAATACTATTATATAAGTGCATTTGTATGGAGTTTTACAAAGTACCTTGCTAACCATTTATTGATTCTGCAATCTTTCATAAAAATCCTAAGGTGAATAGCTTCCTTAAATCGGCTTTTAGCCATTTTTTCCCTGTAGTAATCTCTAGAAAATGCTATCTTTTCCCCAGTGTGTTAGTCAGCTTTTTGTTGCTGTGACTAAAATAACTGACAATAACAACTTAGAGGAGGAAAAGTTTATTTTGGGCTCATGGTGTCAGAGGTTTTTGTCCACAGTCAGACTCCATTGCTCTGGACTAGAGGTGAGGGAGGACATCATGGTAGAAAGGTGTGGTGGAGAAAAACTGGTGGTGGAGAAAAACTGCTCAGATCATTTCTCTCATCCAGGAAGTAAAGAATAACTATGGATCCAGGGACAAAATATAAATCCCAATATACATCTTTAGTGACCCACTTCCTTCAGTTATACCCTACATGCCTACCACCCAGTACAGTAGACCTATCAAATTATAAATCAAGTGAAATTAATCCATCGAATAGATTCATCCATGGATCAGGTTATGGATCTCATAATCTAATTGTTTCATCTCTTAACATTGCTGTATTGTCTCACACATGAGTTTTCAAGGGATACCCCATATCCAAACCACAATACCATTATCTTATCTTTCTCACTTCTATCCTCCCTGTCTTGAAACACTGCTGTGGTTCACTGCTAACCAAAGGGTGAAAGGTGCAGGTTTTTACCATGGACTGCCAACCTCATTCGAATTCTCCTTTACTTTCTTATGTGCCCTCAATAATCTACTGAGAACAGCAAAATGCTTTCTGTGGCACTGGAGTCCCCATACATATGACAATATTTGTGCTCTAGGGCAAGAGACACAACCCCTCTGTGATCTTCCTTAGGTCAGAAGACAAAAAGTTGAGCTGTCTTTTTTTACTGTGTGTATTCTGACAGCTTATGTGACCTCTCTGCTCCTAGCTACAAAATAAGGATATTAATGTCTGCTCCTCAGATATTTTTGCTACATTTTGGAAAAAAAAAAACAACAGAATGCTCCAGACTTGCATATAATACAACAGATACTGAAAAAAAAAAAATAGCGATTGTCTAAGAGCCTGACATTGTGCACTATTCCTAGGGACAGGTCATGACACCATTGGTTCTCGTTCCAGACCTCATTAATACCACATTATTATTTTTGGCAGGGATATGGATGTGTCTACCCAGGAGGCACTCATACTCAAGTAAATGCTTTTGTTTTCTAGAAGCTTAGCAAGGAGGTGCAATCAAAGGACTTTGACAAGTTCTGCAACAATCCTGTCAATTTGTTTAAGTATATATATATATATATATGTGTGTGTGTGTGTGTGTGTGTGTGTGTGTGTGTATAATAAAATACTTCATAAAAAATATATATCTGTGTACAGTGGTCCATGCCTATAATCCCAGGATCCAGGGCTACTGAAGTAGGAGGATGGCAAGTTTGAGGCCAGCCTGAACAATTTAGAGACACTCTGTCTCAAAATAAAAAAAGAAAGGGATGAGCATATAACTCAATGGTACAGCACCCCTGGGTTCCATGCCCAGTACCAAAAAAAGAAAGAAAGAGATAGAAGAGGAAACAGGACCCTGACATCCAGATTGTAATCCCAGCTACTCTGAAAGCTGACTCAGGAAGATTACAGGTTTAAGGACAGCCTGAATGAATATTCTGTCTAGCAAGACCCTATCTTGCGCTGAGGATGTGACTCAGTTTTAGAAATTCCCTAGATTTAAAAATGCATATGCTTCCATTAGCAATTCTACATTTAGGAATTACCTAGGGAAATAACTGAGGCTTAAAAACCTCAGTAGTAAGTTATTGATTATATCATTTAAAAATTACAAAATATTAGAGGCTGGGGTTGTGGCTCACTGGTAGAGTACTTGCCTAGCATGTGTGAGGCCCTGGGTTCGATCCTCAGCACCACAAAAAAAATAAATAAAATAAAAGTATTGTGTCCAACTACAACTAAAAAGTAAATTTTTTTAAAAAAAATTGCAAAATATTAAAATCAAACTGCGTCCAACAGTAAGAGAAATATAAGCAAACCATGTAATATAATTATCTGTTAATTTATAAGAATATAATATTATATCAACAACATAATATTAATTGAAAATTATTCTAAAACTATATATAGTCTGATTTTTTTTTACAGTGTTAGAGATTGAACCCTGCATAGTTCTACCTCTGTTCTACCTCTGAATGACATTCCCAGCTGTTTTTCCTTTTTTCTTCTGAGGCAGGGTCTTTCTAAGTTGTTGACACTGGCCTTGAACTTGCTATCCTCTTTTCTCAGCCTCCCAAAGTGCTGGGATTACAGGCATGGGCCACCATGCCTGGCTGCATTCTATTATTTATAGGGAGATGAATAAGTATCACCATTAAATATGATCTCTGTGTTAAGCACTGCACTAAGTTCTTTACCTATGTTATCTAAACCTTCACAATAACCAATGGTAGTAGGCATTATTATTTCCATTTAACAACTGAGAAAAGAACAAAGGTGTTTTTCTATGATTTCCCAAGGTCAAAAGCAAGTGGAAGAAATATGGTCCTAGCCCAATGCTCAACTCTTATCTCTGCTAATAAATAAACATATAGCTATAGGAATAAATCTAAAGCCAAATTTTTAAAATTCCTTTATCCTGGTGGTATTTTTATGGGTGATTTGTTATTTCATCCTTTGTACATTTTTTTTTATTTTTAACTTTTCTTCATGAAGTGTGTATTAGTAGTGAGCTATTTTAAAGTTATCTTTAAAGTAAATACACTATAGCAGGGTGTTGAGGATGTACCTGCTAGATATGCAAGTGTCACTGTCACTGTCATAGTGCTCTTGACTCCATGGTTCTGGTTCTGCCGAGAGCTCCCTTGGGAGGGATTCTGCAGTCTGTAGACCTGTTACTTACAGATCATGTTGGCAAGCCAGCCCCTACTTCCATTGCCATTCAACAAGAAATATATCCTGGCAGCTTGCACGGGCCTTCTGCTGCAACACCTCCCCTTTATAGCCTGGATCTTTAAACATGAACTACCTCTCTCAGTGTGAAACAGCTGGCTATGAAGCCTGAGCCTTAATTAGCTGTTTCTCCCTAGGGATTGGTTCTCAGTAAATTCACTCTTCAGAGGAAGTACAGCTAGTAAGATGAAGCAACAGAGTCAATTGTCTAAAAATGTGTTTTTAAGAGAAGCATCATTTGTGAATGTGTGTTGTAGGGGTAATGTTGGTATTAAAGGCACTAGAGGCCAGTCTCCTTGCTGAGCCATTCAAAGCTAAAGTCAGTAGCATAGTGGTCAAGAGCACTGATTTGCAGCCGAGCATCTAGTTTGTCTCAGTTTTATTATTGTGCTCTGGGTGATACTACTAATGTGTACTACATAGAATTACACACGGAGCCTTGCTACATAAGTTTTTCTCTTGTAACCATCCTTTGTCTCTTGGTTGATGTTCAAGGCACAAGGGAAATCTCTGATAAATATTTTTAGCAAATGCTGCCACTATACTTTGAGTGTGCACTATACTTATAGTATACTATAAACCTACCACACTTATAATACAGTATAAAGAAGCCATGTCTCAAGCAAATTCAATCATTCAAATATAGCTGAGAAAGAATGAAGAGGAGAATAAAACTTAATTTTTTTTAAAAAAATTGTTTTTAACTGATCCATAAGAATTGTATACATTAATAGGGTATCATGTAATCCTTCAATACATGCATATATTGTGCAATGCTTAACTCAGATAAAGACTACTTCCTCAAACATTAATCATTTATGGTGAAAATTTTCAAAATTCTTTCTTCTAGCTCTTTTGAAATAAACATTACACATTATTATAACATGCAATGTTAGTATATATAACCACCCAACTATATTATAGCACACTAGAACTTCTTGCTCCCATCTAACTGTAATTTGATCAATTTTTTTCCCTCAGCTCCCTTCCCCCCTCTGACTCTGCTCACCCTCTGATAACAAACCACCATTCCACTCTCATATTCTTTAATATAAAGCTTTTTAGATTCCACATGTGAGTGAGATCCTCTGGTACTTGTCTTTCTGTTCCTGGTTTATTTTACTTCACATATGTAGGGATGGCATGCCTTTAAATATTCTACATTTTCTTCAGTATTCATGGCACATTCTTTTAAAATAAGAAATAGACATCAACTGTTGCAGTTTGGATATGAGGTGTCCCCCAAAAACTCAAATGTGGAAAAAAAATGCAAGAATGTTCATTGGTAAAATAATTAGATCATGAGAGATGCAACCTGATTGGTGGATTAACTTGAATGGATTCACTGGGTGGTAATTGTAGGAAGGCAGGGCATAGAAATACGTTACTGGGAGTGTGTCAGTGATAAGGAGAGCTGTATTTGCTTCCTGGCAATCATGAACTGAGCAACCTTCCATTCCTTTCACCATGATGAGAATTCTGCCTCCTCTCTGACCTGGAATAATGGAATTGGCTGATCATGAACTGAACCTCTGGAACTTCAGCCAAAATAAACTTTTCCTCCTCTAAGTTGTTCTTGTGAAATCTTTTCTTCACATCAATAGAAAACTGACTAACATTATCCAAATGTTATGGCATGGGATCTGAAAAATTCAATAGCTCTTGCAAAGCTATGATGGTGGCAGCCTCAGATGTAAAATGACAATACTCCTTCTGTCACTCATATCTGACCCTCATAGCCCACTGCAACCAAGAGGAAGAACAACTGAGAGCTGACTTGGAGACTGTTTGTTTCAACTGTTCACCCAGAACAGAGAAAATTAAAGACAGCAAGTTACATGACCTTCTGTAGATCAAAAGCCTCAATCTGAGATAGGTGACGATAAGGAAAATGGGAGAAAACCTACAGAACAACAGCTGCCTTGAAGATGACTTTAGTATGGCATACAATAGATATTAACACTTTTTAGCCTGACATAGAGCTACTAGTAAAAGGATGCAGTCCATTTAGTTGGGAATCATAATATAAAAAGAAAATGTATTATAAAAATAAATTGTGAATAATGGTATTTTATTTACAAATTAAATGAGAATTTAAGGAGGCTGTGATCTCCATGGATTCTTTTCTCTATCCTCAGATATTGCTATACCTACCTGTCCAAGGTTGAGGATCCAGGACAGCTCTTCATTCAGGTGTCTTAAGTCCCACCAAAGAACATGATTAAAGAAGGTCTGTTAATGTAGGTTATCCTGGTGAATGGGGTTAGATCTTGATAGTCTAGTAAGTTTTCTCATCAGAGTATGTGTAGAGACCCTGGTGCACACAGACATAGCTGTTCAGAGAAAACGAGTCCAGGGCATTTAACTGTCCCAGGTCCATCTGGCTTTGGAACAGAACTGCTGAAATCTCCTGTATCCTTCAGCATCATACGGTATGCCATGGGACTTGGTGGGGATGGTCACCCAGTGGGGCCAAAGTGTGCTGAGGATATGAATGTTTATTGATGCTGTTATCCCATCAGATCTAATATCATCAATATCAAAATTAGATACTTACATCCTTTAAATCATCTTATATATAGGAAACCTATAAAAATTTTAAATTGAGCAACAAATATATTACTTATGGTCACTTTGAAGTAAATATTATGTTTTTAGAGTTTCTGGGGCATTATATAGATACACTGAATCAGAATTCTCAGAAAGCACTCTAGGAAGGTTTATATCTAAACAGATTTCCAGGTGAGTCCTAGCTCAAGGAAGTTGTGGAAACATCATCTGGCTTCTTCAGTGGCTTTCAGACAGAGTCGGAATCCTCTAAATTGCTGGTGTCTCTATCCTGGCATTTTTCACTTCTGAAATCCCCTGACAGGGGTTTGGGGTTAAAATTTGCATTTCTAACAAGTTTCCAAGTGAAGCTGATTCTGTGGGTCCAGACACCACATTTTGAGAAATTTTGAGTTCAGAGAACTTGTCCGCCCTGGAGCAAAAGAGGGGAGGCAAAACCTGGGCTTCACCCCAGAATGAAGTGGTCAGGGTCCGGTGAAGCACTGGGAACTGGGTCTGGAAGCATCTCCCACCATCATATCCCACCACTTTACTGCTTTAGCTCCTACATGCACATTCCTAAGTCTCCTGAACATCCCCTCTTTCAATTCTAAGCCTATTCTATTAAGAAAACAGAATGTCTATGGGACCCAAACTGTCTTTGAGGAAAGGCCATGCAATTAAATTAAGAGATTTTCCTTCACAGGAGCCTAGGAAATGATAAGTAAAACAAGACCAGTAGAATCTTTAAATAAAGAAGAAATATGATCATAAAGTTTCTTAAACTGAGTACCTCTCCTAGTTTTTAATATTTAAGGCAATCATTCTCTAAGTAAGATTTTAAAATCCAAAGGATACAGACTTTTAAAAATATTATTTGAAATTAATATATTGATTTTAACATAATATGTAGATATTTTGGGTATACAATATATTAAAAAAGTAGAGTATACGAATATATAAGAATACCAAAATTAGATATTTAAATTCTTTAAATGCACTTCTACTAAAGAGACCAACATAATTTTTAAAAGGCTCCAAAGCCCTTTTACTGTTCTATACTTAAAGGCATTTTCAAATTATTTCTTTCTTGCTTGCTGTATTGGGGATTAAACCCATGTGCGCTCTACCATTGAGCTATATCCACAGTCCTTTTTACTTTAAGAGAGGATCCAGGCTGACCTCAAACTTATAATTCTACTACCTTAGCCTCCCAGGCACATTGAAGTTCTAATAAAAGTCCTGGATCTTGTCTATGGGGAATCACCAAAGATTTTAAGTAAAGGGATCTAAATCCTGGGGTCCCTGGGTTGGGGTCTCTATCATGTCCATATGTCAAGAATGCCTGGGGGAGAAACTATACCAGATCTTCTGCCAAAAGTAAGTCTCCTCTGCCTCATCCCCAGATTCCAGAATTAAAGGATCCCTGTGATCAGCAGGCATCCCTGACCTGTAAGTATAACTCCCTGAAATGTTTCTCAACCCAATTGCTGTTCTGATTGGGTAGGAATTCATATCAGAGGAAGAAATTTTGAGATACTGTCATCTCTCCCCCATGAAGATCTGCATCCAGTCTTGTTATGTCCTTACTGTCTTTCTCTACCTGCAGTGTAAGGGACTAATGGCAATGATTAATGGCAAATTTCTGTTATGACTTTTCATAGTTTTTTTCTTATTACCTTAAGGTATGGCATTGAGGGAGAGGACTCCAATGTGGACTTCAAGATATAACTGTTTATGATAAATAATTATATAGAAATATTCTCAGTGCTGACATACATATCTCTGAATACAAACAAGTAGTTTGGGAAAGATAAGAAAAACACATAAAATAAGTTCTACTGGAGGCAATAAATTTCTATTCTTCAATAATTTTAAGAATATAAATTGATGACTCTGATTAATTATAAAAAGTCATACATATCCTGTCCTTGGTGTTACAGAGAGGAAAAAGGATGATAAACAGAACTTAGCAGAGCATGGAATTTTTTTTAAACTTTCTTTTTTAATATTTATTTTTTGTAGTTGTACACAATAACTTTATTTTTGTTTTTTATATGTGCTGCTGAGGATCGAACCCAGGACCTTGCACATGCAAGGTGAGCACTCTACGCTGAGCCATAACCCCAGCCCCAGAATTTTTATCAAAAAATTCTCAATATACGTGCTTTAAATAATTATGATCTTCATTTATTAAGTAATTCTCAGACTTTGCCATTATTTCCTTCATTGGTCATTATGCCATTTTTACAGTTGTTATGAGTAGCTTAAATATTGTTTCAGTATTGTTTTCAGAATGAAGAAAGAAGAAGGGTAAATGGGAAAGAATGAAACAAATTTAAACAGAGTTTTGTTTCATTTCTGAGATCAGACAAATAATTTAAATCCAGTAATAACAAGACCTATTGGAGAATTAATCAATTAATAAATGAAGTGTGAGATATTTCGCTTGTGTGACAGTCCTGCCGGCATGCTAATAGTTTAGGGACCAGAACTGGTAGGATAATAAGTGATGTCCTGCCATTCTTGACAGATATCACTAATCATGCCCTCCTTCCAGCCAGGGCCAAAGTGGCTTCACGATTGCTCCTGGGGCAACCATAAATAATCAATAGGAGTTGCCACAGCATCACCAGGCCTAGAGAAGATATTATTTTAAATAACTGAAAATCATGGCTTTTCTCATGCCAATATTCTCCAGATGCCATCATTGAGCATTCCCTCCCCAACCACTCTGCCTTAGGCACCCTTCAGAGCAAGCTTCTAACTAATGAACCTCCTTCCACTGCACATGGTGGATAAAACATTCTAGCAAACTGTGTCATCACAGATTTTTGTTTATTTCTTTCAGTCAGACAGCCAGCACCTGCCAGCAAGCATGCTACTTCCTGTTTGGAAATGCAGCAGGGGAATGAGCAACAAACTGTTTTGGGCATGTTAGCAAGAAAATTGAAAATAGCATACAAAGACAGTAAAATGGAATGATGACTCCCAGATGGTTCTGGGAAAGGACATGGTCACTTGTCTAAAAGAACATCAGAACCGTCACTCATTGCTAGCCCACGTGACAATCAGCAACATCAATCATAAGAATGATAGCAGCTAGTTACTGTACAATTAGCCGAAGATATTCTGTTAAGTACTTTATATGTACTGTACTAAGTCCATACAACTGACCTCTGGGGTCCTGCTGCTGTTACAAATGAGGGTCTTGTGTTCAGAGGTGTTCAGGGACTTGTCCAAGATCACACAGCTAATAAGTGTCAAAGCTGTGATTTATCCGTAGGTGTATCTATGACAATGCTTAGTCTAGTGGTGGCAATAAAGAAAAAGATGAACAGGGAACTTGATAGGTTGTTGTTGTTGTTTTTTGTTTTGTTGTTTTGTTTTGTTTTTAGGACTAGAGAAATTCAGAGATTTACAGTTTCCAATAAAGTCAGAGATAAGACACAGATGTTTCTAAACCTTAGACTTTTAAGACTGTTTAAATTTAATCTATAAGACTTACTTTTGGCAGAAGCTCATGTCTTTGAGGCATTTGCAAAGGTGGAATATGACTGGATTCAGGAGACTAAGCATTTGATAATGAGACAACTTTAGAAGGAGACCCAATACCCAACACAGCACCTGATAAATACATAATGAGGGGCATCTGCAGACCAATAAAACAAGGGAGTGTATTAGTTCCTCTAGCACTAGATCTGTTGCCTTAGGTAGCTTTCTCAGAATTGTCAGCCATAGATAAGTTGGTTCTAAGAGCATACTGCTCCATACCTGTGCTTACCAGCTGAAGCTGGGTATCCATATAATTGATGTCAATAACAGTCCCAAATTATTCTTGTTGCGTGGGTGAAATTATAATTAGCACCTCTAGAACTCTCTGCTTTTGACAATAAGTCACACTTATCACAGCATGTATGATAAATATTGTGCTTTCCTTATCTTTTTTATTCAGCTAAACTATAAGCTTTATAAGGGCAGGAAGTATATTTACAGAAGACATGAAATTCTGTGTCTCTAAATTTCATCTCAACCTTATGCACACACAGGTATTGTTGGAGATTGAAAAAGATTGTCTTGTTTCTAAATATCAACTTATCAACGTTTTCATCTAAGATGCCTCTACTTCCATTTCTGCTTGACATTAGTTCTTTACTCTAAATTTCTTTCAGCTGGAAAAACATGCACAGTCAAATAGAATATCCCACAAAATTTTCCCATTCAAGCCAAGCCTTTTGGCGAATGTTCTGAAGTGAGCAAACATAACATCTGCATTTGCTACATAAACATCACATATTTGGAGTGAAATGACTCAGAGTTTGCCTAGAAATCATTTGAGATGATAATCTGTTTCTCTCATTTCATTGTCTACAGTCTTTTTTTTTCTTTCTTTCCTTATTTCCAGAAAACACAAAATGACTTCTGGATGCAGAAATGCTTTTCAAAAATGATGATTTGATATCTCATTGGAAGGAAGCTACTAATTGCATCATTCTCATGAACAATCCATACCGTGGCAATCAGCCTAATAAATGAATTCTATTTTACAAATGCATACTAGAGTGAGCCTAATTATTTAATAAACTGGATAAAACTGCCCATAATTGTAGTCTCAGAGGATAAGGGGAAGAACAAAGTAGGACAAAGTCATAATGAGGGAAAGTGGAGGATGTAAATAGAAAAATACAAATCTTAAGGAACAGGGACTTGCATGCCTGAACACCCCTATTTAAACCTTCACATAGAATCAATGTAATAAAAGAGGTGAAAGAACTCTACAATAAAAACTACAGAAAACTAAAGAAAGGGGCTGGGGATGTGGCTCAAGCGGTAGCGCGCTCGCCTGGCATGTGTGCAGCCTGGATTCGATCCTCACCACCACATACAAACGGAGATGTTGTGTCCACCAAAAGCTAAAAAATAAATGTTAAAATTCTCTCTCTCTCTCTCTCTCTCTCTCTCTCTCTCTCTCTCTCTCTTTAAAAAAAAAAAGAAAAAAAAGAAAACTAAAGAAAGGAATTGAGGAAGACCTTAGAAGATGGAAAGATCGCCCATGTTCTTGGAGAGGCAGAATTAAAAATGCTATATAGATTCAATGCAATTCATATCAAAATTCCAATGACATTCTTCATAAAAATAGGAAAATCAGTCATGAAATTCATTTGGAAAAATAAGAGTCCCAGAATAGCCACAACAATCTTTAGTAAGAAAAGTGAAACCAGAGACATCACAACACCACAACTTAAATTATACTACAAAACTATAGTCACAAAACAGCATGGCATTGACACCAAAACAGGCAAGAAGACCAATGAAACAGAATAAAAGATGGAGAAGCAAATCCACCTAAAATACAGTTCCCTCCTATTTTATAAGACAATCAAAAACATACATTGGAGAAAAGATAGCCTCTTCAATGATTGATGGTGGGAAAACTGAAAATCTAGATGTGTTTGAATAAATTTTAAACTCTGTCTCTTACACTGCATAAAACTCAACTGGGAGTGGATCAAAAACCTATGAATTAGATCAGAAAAACTACAAATACCAGAAGAAAATGTGGGCCACACATTGCAGCTATTGGCTTAGGAACTGACTTCCTTAACAAGGCATCTAAAGTACAAGAAGTTAAATCAATAATAATAAATGGGATGGCATCAAACTAAAAAGCTTCTTCAGAGCCAAGGAAACAATCAAAAACACAAAGAGAGCTTAAAGAATAGAAGAAAATCTTTGCCATCTGCACCTCAGATAGGGCATTAAAAAAATTTCCAAGATGTACAAAGAACTCAAAAAGCGTAACATCAAAAATCCAAATTACCCAATCAATAAATGGGCAAAGGAACTGAACAGACACTTCTCAAAAGAAGGAATATGAATAGTCAATGAGTATATAAAAAAATGTTCAACATCTCTAGCAAATACAGAAATGCAAATTAAAACTATACTGAAATTTCACCTACTCTAGTCAGAATGGCAATTATCAATAATACAAGTAATGATAAATGATGGCAAGGATGTGGGGGGAAAAGGTACACTCATACATTGCTGGTGGGACTTCAACTTGGTGTAACCACTTTGTAAAGCCGTATGGAGATTCCTCAAAAAATAGGAATGAAACCACCATTTGACCCAGCTCTCCCACTCTTTAGTATATATCCAAAGGATTTAAAATCAGCATGCTATGGTGATGCAGCCACATCAATATTTATAATAGCACAGTTCACAATAGCTAAGCTATGGAGCCAACTGAGGTACCCTTCAACAGATGAATGGGTAAAGAAAATGGATCATTACTCAGCCATTAAAAAGAATGATTTTATGACATTTGCCAATAAATGAGTATGTCTGGAGACTATCATGCTAAGTGAAATAAACCAGTCCCCAAAATCCATAGAGCGAATGTTTTCACTGATATGTGAAAGATAACCCACAATAAAAAGGGAGGATAGAAATTCAGTAGATTAGCCAAAGAGGAATGAAGGTAAGGAAGGGGGGAAAGGTAAAGGAAAGATAATAGAATTGGATCTGGCATAATTTTCCATGAACATATGTGAATCTGCCACAGTGAATTCCATCATAGTGTACATTCACAAGAATAGGGTTCTAATTAGAATCAAATATAGTACGTGCTTTTTTAAAATTCTATCCAATGGATTCTCCTGTCATATACAACTAAAAAGAATCAATCAGTGAATACATAAATAAATGAATCTTTCCATGCCAGCCCAGCAAAAAAGAGGTTTGGGAAACTTTAACTGGTCTGAGGTTCTGATAATGGACATTAGCCAGGAAGATGAGCAGCAGTGAGCTCTGAAACTCCAAAACATAGAATCAAGAACCTTTCAGGATAAAAATGATAACTGAAGTTCAAGCAAATATTTGGTTCTAACTGTTGGACTAAATGGCTGAGTTAATAACAGAATCTAAGTGCTCTGATACATTCCTAGTAATAGGAGACCCTAATGCGATTGCACCTACCAGAAAAAATTCCTAGCTAGAGAGGTCTAATACGTAAGGAAGTGCCACCTGGGAAGAGTTTGAAAACCTGAAGAAATTTCAAGAAAGGGACATGTGTTAGTCGTTCAGTTCCCTCGACATAGTCACTATTTTGGCCCCTAGTTTCCCTCTTTCCTTTTATTATTCCTGACTCTCTGTTTCTCAATTATGATACTTTTTGTTTGTTTGTTTTTAAATTTTACTATTCTTACTTTCCATACCTCCCTCCCCTTCTCTGTTTCTTTCCTTTAATTCTATATTGTCAATCCTGGTTCTTAAATTTAGCCATGAAGCTAAATTTAAATATTAGCCCATCCGTTTCCATAAACTGACTCTGAAATCAAAGATGGTTTATTTCTATACTGGGCTGTGGGCTGACTTAAAGGAGATACTCCATCAGATGCAGCGTCAATTGTTCACTGATTTTGTTAAGATTATGATGAAACTCTGGTGACAGATGGTGTAAATTCCCAACCAATCACCAGTCAGGATCACACAGGCTCATGTTGCCATTTTGTTAGTTGAGGAAATTTTACCAACAGGAAACAAGAAACCAAGCCACACACGCTGTAGGTAGAAGTATGCGTAGGCCGAAGGATGTTCTCTGTTGGTAAGAGCTGTGTTTGGGACAGTATGATTATGGGCTGTTCACAATGATACAGTGAGCTTACAGACCCTTCAAACCATTACACAACTCTAACTACTTTCTGATAGAAAGTGATCAAGGCCAACTTCATGGTACAGACTGAAAAAAAAAAAAAAAAAGAGGCTTATTCATATTAAATGTCAAGTCTAAGATCACCAAGTATATTAGTTTTGTTTTCACCAAAGCACCATATGTAATTGTGGTTAGGAAAATGCATGTATCCTAAGTATAATGCTCCAAACATTTTCACAAATAACATTCTAACACCTAAAGGCCTCAGGGCATGTCTTTATCATCACTAACTCCCAAGATCAACTGCTATTCTAGTTTCAAATAGCATAGACTGATTTAGCATGTTTTTTAAAATATGTTTATTTATTCTAATTTGTTATACATGACAGCTCAATGCATTTTAATTCATAGTACACATATAGAGCACAATTTTTCATGTCTCTGGTTGTTCCCAAAGTAGAGTCACACCATTCGTGTCTTTATACAAATACTTAGGGTAATGATGTCTATCTCATTCCACCATCTTTCCTACCCCCATGCCCCCTCCCTACCCCTCCCTCCCCTTTGCCCTATCTAAAGTTTCTCCATTTCTCCCATGCTCCCCACCCATCCGCATTATGGATCAGCATCCACATATCAGAGAAAACATTCGGCTTTTGGTTTTTTGGGGATTGACTTACTTCACTTAACATAATATTCTCCAACTCCATCCATTTACCTGAACATGCCATAATTTTATTCTTTTTAATGCTGAGTAATATTCATTTTGTATAAAAAATAATAATGGGTTCACCAGCTATGGTGGTATATGTCTGTAATCCCCCAAATGTAGGTAAGAAGATCATAGTTTTGAGACCAGCTTCATCGACTTTGTGAGGCCCTAAGAATGTTAGTGAGACCTTATCTCAGAAATATACATAAAAAGGGCTACAGAAGATGTGGTTCAGTGGCAAAGAATCTCTGGGTTAAATCTCTAGTACCAAAAATGAAAAAGAGAAAGAAAAGAAAAGGATCATACAGAATGTGCCTTCTTTTTTAATGTATGGTCTCTCTCACTGTTAAAATTGTGAGATTTCTCAATTTTTTTTATGCCAACATAAGTCATTATTTCTTGTTGCTTAGAGGGAATATATGACAGTGCCTAGTTTTTAATGACCAACTCTATGGTTTGAATCTAAAAGTTACTCCCCAAAAGCTCATGTTTCGAAAGCATGATCCCCAGGGCAGGAAGGTTCAGAGTTGGGGCTTTTAGGCAATGACGAGAGCTGTAAATTCATAAGTTGATTATCCATTAGAGAAACTAATAATTTAAATAAATATCTAGGTGATAACCATAAGCAACTGGAGCATAGCAGGGGGAAGCAGGTAATCAGGGATGCACCCTTGGGGTATATCTTAGGCTCCTCAATCTCCTCTTCTCCCTCCTCTGCTTCCTGGCTGCCATGGGTAGCTTTCTCTGCCATGCCCTTCTGCCTCACTTTGGGCCCAGGGCCCAGGGTGACCCATCACAGACTGAAACCATTGAAACCATGAGCCAAAATGGAATTTTCCCTTTCTAAGTTGCTATTGTCAGATATTTTCATCACAGGGATGAAAAGCTGGCTAACATAACCAAGAAGCACAAAAGAGTTGGTGAGTCTTTCATGTATACAGTGTATACAGAACACCAACTCCTGAGCTTTTCTAAAACCCAGGAGCTGCTCTTCGTAAAGGGCATATAGCAAAGGTGATAGACTAGATCCCCCATGATCAAATTACATTTAAAAATGTTAGGACATCTCTCCTGTCATCCATACCTCTGCCCATTCTCTCTTGGGCAGAAACCTGTGAACAGTGCCCCATGGAAAGAAATTTTGATGGCCTCTAGGTGCTGAGAATAGAGCCTGGATGACAGGGGAAAAAAAAATTAAAAAAAAACCCTAGGAGCTCAGTTCTCAACCACAAGAAACCAAATTCTACCAACAAACTATGGAAAGTTGGAATCAGAACTTCCCCTGGGAGACTGTTGAGAAAACAGCTTAGCTGACACTTTGATTGCTGTCTGAAGACTTAGAGTACCCAGATGAATGCTGCTTCGACTTCTACTGTTCTAACCACTGTAATCATGGAACAGTATTATTCAGCAATAGTATAGTAATCCATGAACCAGCTCTCTTTTACAGAAAACAAAATTCATCAAAGATTTATTAAACTTTTGTTAAAAGTCAAATTAAAATATAAGCTAATTATTTAAAAAAGTCATCCTAATTGCAACATATATTTTTACCTTGTAAATAGGAGATAACTTTTCAACAATTTTTATTTGTGCCTTATGATCATATTTAACACTAGGATTTATAGTTACATATTTGTATAAAATACAACAAGAGAATCTTTCTAATATGATTTTAGCTCATTTCATATTATTTAAAGTAAAAGCAGCACCCCATAAACAGTTCGGCAGTGTTTCTCAGTTATTCAGTCTCAAGAATTATTCAGTCTCAAGAATTATCAATTAGGCAAACTCAGTCCATGCAGATCATGAGTCTTGGTCCTGTCATTCTAAATTTATTGTGGTCTCTTACTTTTGAACAGTCATTTATTCATTAGTCAGACACAAATGAGGAAACCAGTGTAAGAAGTTGAGGTTGGGCAGCTCAATACAATTTCCTGGGAAGAACGATCTTAGAGAAGAAAGGGGAAAACGGAAAGGGGAGGTTGCATATTTTCATGATGCTATTTTCGGCATGCATTTCCCATAGAGGCATCTTAAGCACTTTGGAGCGATGCCAGCCAGGGTGCAATGTGGTTGTAAGTCAATATCCTTACAACACAGGCACTTAACAGGAGGACACGCCTGATGCAATACACCTGCTGGCATGAGAAAAAAGCCTGCCCGCTCTGGGGAAATAAGTTTCCGATAGCCCATTTCTATTCCTTTTTTCACTTCGTCCTTGATTTATTACCTTTGCCTGACTTCAGCATGACAAAGGCTTCAGCTTTCACACAAAATGATATTCCATACTCGGCTAAATATATTTGTAAAACAAGGGCAGCCAACGAAATTAAACTGCCGGCAGAAAGACCAGTGGTTATTTAAAGCTGAAGAGAGATTACAGGGGATTATTACTTTATCAAAAAATATTTCAGCGATGATACCAGCGCTTATTTCTCCAGTACCTTTGGCTGTCTGCTAATTTATCTCCCACCTTGCATGGATTTAGTGTTTCATTGCCAATTTATTGAAAAGCCTGGCAAATGTCAGCGCCTATGTTACAGGACACCCAGGCTTACTTAGTTATTGCTACAGAGAGCTGGAAATCACGACCTTCAAAGGGAAATTATATGCACTGCTGCTTTGATTTTTATTGTTGTGCTTTCATTTGAATGAGCTATCAGGCACTTCTCTTTAATCTCATTTGTCTTTTTAGAGGTCCACTTAAGGGCGGCAATGCCAAAGAACCAATATTATTACCAAAATGGAGCTGATAACCTTGTCAAAACTTCTTTTCCATGTCTTTTCTTAAATGTTGTATGTTATCTGTTTTGAATTTTCTCTCTTTTAAGATTTTTTTCCCCTATGACCTTTAACATCCATGGAGAAGACAAGTACCTGTCAAATTTAGCAGTCAAAGGATGAGAAGAATCCATTTTAATTATTGTCTATCACTTCCTGCATTTTCCCCTCATTTTACATTCGTGCTTTTAATTTCTTCTCCTTCATTCTTAGGCGTGCTTTAGTAAACCACAAAGATATGACAGCAAACACTTAGTTTAATTTCTTCTCCTTCATTCTTAGTGAACCACAAAGATATGACAGAAACACTTCTAAAGATCAAACACTTGAATATGCTCCTAAGAAGGATCTTTTACTTAGAAAAATGGATCCCATTGTCAAATAAGCTCTTAAGCAATTTTACTAGAAAAAGCTGTCTTCAATGGTGGCATGTTTATTGGGTGTGGATGCTGGGTCCCACGTGGCACTAGGTCAGTGGTACTAAGTTCTGGAGTCAGGATCACTGTAGTGGAAGCAAGTAACAGTGATTATGAGCACTTTTGTAATAGACTGTTAGGGAAGCCATTAAGAGGGCATTTAACACTGTCTTAGGGAAAAGACCAGCAATGCTTCCCAGAGAAAACTAGGTTAAACTGAGACTTGAAGGAATAAGAGTTTGCCAGCAAGGAAGAATGGGAGCAGGCAAAGAAAGGATGTTCAAGTTGACTACATTAGTTACCTTTTCATTGCTGTGACCAAAATACCTGACACAAACAACTTGGATGAAGAAAGTTTGGTTTGAGAACACAGTTTATTATATTTCAGTTCATAAATGGCTGGCCTCATTGCTACGGGCCTGAGATGAGAAAGAACTTCAAGGAGAAAGAATGTGACCATGGCAAATATGTCACCTCATGGCAGCCCAGAAGCAAGGGCAGGGCAGGGACAATAGATAAATCCCAAGGTCCCTCCCCTCACTGACCTACTTCCTAAAACCATGCCTCAACTGCCTCTAGTCTTCCTAGTAGTCCATCCAAATTATTAATTCATCAAATAAGCTAATTTATTTGGGGGTTTAGAGCCCTTTATAGTGGAATCACTTTCTTAAAGCCCCACCTCCAGACATTACTCGGATGGGGACCAGTATATGTCGTCAACATATGAACTCTTCTGGGATGTTTCAAATCCAAGCCACAGCAGTAACAAAATATGAATGATCCAGAGAAAAGATAGCACATGATGCACTCAGAGTTCTAAACATAATTCATTATATCATAGGCACTTGAAGAGATTGCCTTTGTCAAAAGAAGTGACTTCAGTTGGACCTGCAGTTACCTTCTGGGAAACTGAATGCAGGATAAAGCTGGGGACCTCCATCCTCACTTTGTGTAGGTCTCCTTTATTACCTGGAACTTTGGGTCAGGTTCCTGCTCAGCTTTGCATGAAGGCATGTCAATTATTTAAGGAGTGTTCCTCTAAAAATTGTTGATACAGGTAAATTCTTGTCCCCCTTCAAGACGGAAGGTTTGCAGAATCCTGGTTTAAATCCCTGGACTGTTGCCTAGAAGTCCTAAGTGGTCACAATATATCTCACGGGAGCTGAGGTGCTCCCGTCTAGAAGGGCAGGTCTGATGGATAAACACCAGGTATCCGGTGAAGCCCTCCCAAGTTATAAGGACATCTCTGGACTCTCCTTCCAGAACCAGAACTGAAAAAGTGATCAACCAGAACACAATTTGACCAAGGCAGCTTAGTGATAGCTTCCTGTAACCTTCTGCTCCAACTCTTCCTATAGGTAAGCCTGAAGCTCCCATCAGCACCCCGAAGACAGGACTGAGATGCTGGATCTCATTTTGCCTTCCCAATATGATCATATTGATTGAAGTTTCCTTTCTTGTTTTTCATTGTTAGCTTTTCTTCTTAGTTTTTGGAGTGAATGACCAGACCTATTTTGTTGGAACTTCCACAATCAGGCCTGCATTCTGGGGACTTGGTAACACAAATAGATAAGGGGGTACAGTGAGGTAGAAAAAATGTTAAGAATTAAAACTTCACCAGAGAGTGCTTGAAAGTGAAGTGTTTGGGAACTATCAAAACATGCATGACATGAATATATTTGAACTTTTAAAAGATCATCCTGGTCAAAATAGATAAAGAATTAAAAGGAAACAGGTACAAAGTCTGGGAGAAGTATATGAACATTGTGGACATATTTGCTTCTAAAATTAGGTGGTCCAAACCAAAGATAACCAAAGTGGTAATATAATGAATTAGATGAATATAGGGGGCTGAGACTGTGATTCCAGGAGACCCTGGGTTCCATCCCAAGCCCCACCCCCCAAAAATGAATGAATGAATATTAAAGAGACTAAGGAAGTAGATTCAAAACAATGCAATATAGTATTAAAAGATTCAATATAAAAGTGGTTATTGCTGGATTCTGGAATGCAGAGAAAGAGGAAGAGATGACCATTGCTTGTTTCTGACTTGGACATTTGCATTATTGTAGAATATTTCTGTGAGAAAGGAAAAATTCATGCAGGGGTTTATCTCAGAGAGAAGAGGGGCTACAAGTGGAGCTAGGATCCTTCTGGAAGAAAGGGAAAAGTCAAGTGAAGTTGTCCCCACAGGCATTTGAGATGATTCTTGTAAAGCAAATGGAGCCACCCAAGCTAGGCATATAAATGTGCAGTTCATCAACTTATACAATCTGAAGTCATGGGAATGAGTGAGACATCTCAGTAAGGGCAGATCTTTCCTCCCAAAGAGCAAAAACTTCCCCAAGAAGGCGAACATTTAAAGGTTAGGTTCAGGATGAGAGTTCATACAAGACACTGAGAAGTAGCCATCAGAGCTCTTCTCAATATGCTTGTCAGAGCACACATTCTATGAAGTTCATGGAAACGGGGGTCTGAAATAAATCAGGAGATGAGGAGCTTCTTATTGGTCTCTGTTTGAATTATCCAAACGAAACATGCTTAATTGTTGGGAAAGTAATATCATTTTCTTTGTACTTGTTAATTCCAATTCAGTCATTTCATCATTCATTCTTACGTTGTTCTTTTCTTCATTCACTCATTGAAAGACTCCATGCATGGAGAACATCAAAATGGGGCATTAATGCAAAAGTGCACATAATCATCTCATGTGTCTTTAATCAATCAACATTCTTTAGATATTCAGACATATTTGTTGCTGGGGAGACAAACTAATTTTCTACTAACACAACTCTTTATCACTTTCTTTAGATTATAGCAGTGCACTCATTTCAAGCATTTAATTATTTTTTAATCAAAGAAATGCATTTACAAAATAGTATTGAAAGACAATGTGATAAAGTACTCTTCCCCAGGCCTTTATCCTCACATGCAATTACTTTTAGTTCTATTCATTTTCTCATTATTTGCCTTCAACTATTTTATTAAATATACTGCTGCTTCTTATGTTATCAATTTTAGATGTGTTTTTTTTTTCCCTGCCACAACAGTGAATGAAGAATTATCTTCCTTAGACCACAACAGTGAATGAAGAATTATCTTCCTTAGACCTAGTCATTATATGGGCCCATACCCAGGTCTCTCTCTCTCTCTCTCTCTCTCTCTCTCTCTCTCTCTCTCTCTCACACACACACACACACACACACACACACACACACACATATATATATATCAATTTTGGTTAGGTTGGTCTTTATAGTCTATACTGTTTATCTGATATAAATACAACCCTTTGCTTTGCATATTTTCTTTAGGAAAGCTCTCTCTTCTGCTTTCCAGATATTTGGCCTATTTTTCTGAACCTCAAAACTACCAATAAGCTAGAATAGAGAATTCTTTATGTCATGGGAAGTTCTCTTGGATTTTCAATACATATCACAGAAGTTCTGACTTCTATCCACCTTATACCCATAGCGCTCTCCATCTTAACAATGAACAGTATCTCCAGGGGTTGCCAAAAGTCCCCAGAAGAAGCACAGAGTTTTGGAACACTATGCCCCTTTGACAACAACGGTCCTATAAGACTGGACTGGTTGATCTCTTGGACTTCAGGAAACACATTCTAGAGATATGACCTGGCCTGTTCTGAGGTGGTTCCCTGTTTCCTGAATTCCATATGTTTCTTTCTTATGTACTTCTTGAATTGGTGAAACATGTAGTAATTGACAGCCTCCATGATGGACTTCAGTAATCCCTGCCTCCTTGTATCCAGATCCTTATGTGGTTTTTTCCTACTTTGTATGAGACTCACTTTCTCTCTCTCTCTCTCTCTCTCTCTCTCTCTCTCTCTCTCTCTCTCTCTCTCTCTCTCTCCATTTCTCTGAGGGATGCCAGATGACACAATGTCTGAGTGGTCCCACTGGAAAGTCAAAGTTCCTGACAGTTCCTCTGAACAGCAACCCGAGGGAGCTTGGAAGCAGATGATGGAGCCCTTCAGATTACTACAACTCAGGTCAAGAATATGTCCTCCTGGGAGACCAGGAGTTAGAATCATTGAGCTAAGCCAATCCCAGATTCCTGACTCTCCCAGAACTCCGTACTGTGATAGAGACTTTCTGTTTTAAGGTGTTAAATTGGGGGATAATTATTTTTGAGCATTAGAAAATTAACACATATATATAAAGTAGCATCTCAGAAAAGTCTGTTACAAGATCATTGAAAAGGACCTCATGTGTAACTGATAAGTTGACTAAACAGAGAATTCTATTTTGAAAATCGTTTTCCCATATCATGAAAATAGGAGGACCAGTAGAGGAAGAAGGCCAGGAAAAGGGAGGACGGAGGGCCAGGGAAAGTCCTTGGAGAATGAAATTGACCAAATTATGTCACATGAATGTATGAATATATCATAATAAGTCCCATTATTATTTATAACTATAATGCACCAATAAAAATGAAAATCTTCACTTGGAAATATACACATAGTTTCCCACTACTTGCAATTTTTTCATGTTCTTGTTAAGACACTCTTTGCTATCCTGCTTACTGATCCTCTGTTTGTAGGAGACAGGATTTGGACTTTGCTTTGGCATGTTGTTTTCTAATCTTTATGCTGGGCAAGGGAACAAATTTTACTTTGTGTTTGCTTTTAATTCTATAAATTGTTTCAATTATATTTTGTTAGTACCCCCTTCCACTTCTAATCTCACTTTCTGTAAATGCTTTTAGACATTGGACAATTTTGTCATTGTACAAAAATGCATAGAATGTGCTTATACAAATCTAGATGGGATATTATATACCTAGCTTATATGGTACAGTTATTAGTCTTAGGCTGCAAAGCTATACAGAATATCTCTATACTCAATATTGTAGGCAATGGTAACCCAGGGGTAAGTATTTGTATATGTAAACATATCTAAACATAGAAAAGGCACAGTATAAATACTAGATATTTAAGGTTTGGATTTCTAATGTCCCCTGAAAAGCTCATGTGTTAGGCAATGCAGCAATGTTCAGAGGTAAAATGATAATCTTAAGAGAAATGGAAACTTCAACAGTGGATCAATCCATTTGATGAATGAATAATTTGAAAAAAATTCCGGGTGTATCTATATGTAGTTGGGGAGTTGCTCTTGGAAATCCTCACTGGCAGTGTGCCTTTAGTGACTACATCTTGACCCTGGCTCCTCATGATTCCCAGCTGCCATGAGCTGAGCAGGTTTCCTCAACCGTGTCCTTCTGTCATGATGTTCTCCCTTACCTTGAACCCAGAGCAGCAGAGTTGGCCTATCATGTACTGAAACCTCTGGAACTATTAATCCAAAATAAACTTTTCCTCCTCTAAGTTGTTCTTGTCAGTGGATTTTGGTCACAGTGTTGAAAACCTGAGTAACACACCAATTGATATGAGTTTTCCAACTCCATTATAATCTTTTATTTTTTGCATAGTATTTTTATTTTTTAAATTATTTTTTATTTATATATGACAGCAGAATGCATTAAAATTCTTATTGCACATATAGAACACAATTTTTCATATATCTAGTTTTATACAAAGTATATTCATACCAACTCATGTCTTCATACATGTACTTTGGATAGTAATGTCCATCTATAATAATCTTATGGAATTACCTGTATAGGTAGTCTGTCTTTGAAGAAAACATCATTATGTAGTGTATGAGTATGTTAGCTCCTACGAAGCATTTTGTAGCTGAGAGACCAAAGAAGATGGCACGTGGATGATGTCAGGAATTTGAATTGAATTCTTAGGATTGAAAATGACTCACCATCTCTTTTGTGCCAACAGTGGCTTTAGAATAAGGGATCTGATTTCCAAAGCTCTCATTTTTAAACATAGAGAAGTCAGGTTTTTTTACTTGCTCAAGCAGCAGCGCATCTTTAATAACTATGAATTAGGAGAAATAATGATCATTCAAGGCCTACTTGTTTCACAAAAGGAAATTAACTGCACAGAGAACTGAACAAGCCCTGAGCTTGGCCTATTGCTGAGTTTGTCTTGCATCTCGAGATGTAAGTATTTACAGGTCAAGTGCTCTGAGGAGAACAAAACATGTCTTTTCTCTGAGAAAAGCTTTCTTCTAACAGACTCCAACTATTTCCTTAATCCTTAAACCTCTAATTAGAGTTCTAGTCCAAAAGCTAAACATTCAATCCCCCAATCTCTTCACCCCAGCTTTTAAAAAAAAAAAAAAAAAAAAAAAAAAAAAAAAAATTCAGGTGGCTCAGAAACCAGCCAGCTCTTTGGAGAGTTCTGTAATAACCCTTCTGTTATTTTTCCCACATCTTTCATCCGAGTTCCTCCAGACCCTTTACAAATAGGATCTCATTAATCCCCCACAGCACTGCTGTGAGACCCTTGACCAACACAATTATCCCAAATGTACAGATGAAGAAACCAAGGCACCTCAAGCATTCCTTTTTCCTTTCTACAAACAATGTAACATCACAGGGTGGATAATAATTATCCTGATTCTCACACTACAGTTGTTAGCAACTGGTCTTGTTAAAAAAATAAAAAATTAAAAAAAAAAAACAGCTGCTCAATTCTAGGAAAAATTTCTCAAGTGTTTAAACTGGAAAAGTACAAAGTGAGAAGACACAGAAAGCCCTTGGAAAATAAAGTCACAGAACACCAGCTCCACAGAGACCCACTCTATAAACAACCCTGTTTCTCACACATATATCACAGGTGGCAGAAAAAAATACTATGAGGGACAAAAACACTTCAGTATAGCCTTCCTGCAGTCCTGTGAAGCTGTTAGCTGCTAAACTGACACATTTAGAAAAAGCTTCTATATTTACACGAGTAAAAAAGTTGCCGCTCCTTTAAATGACTGTTACTGCACTTTCAAAGTTGTTTTCCTTTCTGTTTGTTTTACATAAAGATTACAGAGAAACTTGAGAGAAGCTAGTCAAATGGCAGAGAACTGCCTCACTCCTTTCAGGTGATCTAAAGTAAAATGTGCTCATTATAATATTAAATTCCACCACCATCAGGCATTCAATTACCTTTTTATTTACTTTTTAATGTTTTATTGACCATGAAGTGAACATGCTCAGAAATGGTCCTGTGTCTATTGTGCTGATGAGTCTCTTTGATATGAATATATTTGTTCCCTCCCAAGTCCCCTTGCTTTCTTTCTTTGGGAAGAACCCCACCTTTAGAATCATCCCCAATGTTTTTCTTACTTGGTGCAAGTGATAAACTTCAGTTCACTCTTTATCTCCTAGTGGTGCTTCTTGGCTTTGCATTCACCAAGAGGCAAATATATTTCATTTGGTTACAAAAATCTCCTCATGGATTCTGTGGGGGCATTCCCACATTTGCTAGATATAATTTGTTTCTTCTACTACATTCAAAATGCATAATTTGCTGAGCACCATGGCTTGCACCTGCAATCTCAGAGACTCGGAAGGTTGCAGTAGGAGGATCATAAGTTTGAGTCAATCCTTGGCAACTTAATGAGACCCTATCTCAAAATAAACAAAAGAAGGGCTGGAGATATAGTTCAGCGGATAACTACCCTGGGTTCAATCTCCAGTACCAAAAACAACGATGACAACAAAAACAACAGAAAACCATAAATTCAACCCAGGAATATTCTCCGTACTAAGGAACTCTGCCAGATGCTTATGTTATAAAGATGAGTCATATATGGCTCCTAAACTTGGGAATATATCCGGAGTCAAAGATACCATATTCATTTTCCTATTATGACATATAGAATAGCTTATAGCACATGGTTAGTATATTGATTAAAATAACTCCACAAAATTTATATGCTGAAGAATAACCCCCAATGTGATTTATGGAGCCCTCTAAGAAAGTAATTCAGTTTAAATGAAGTCATAAAACTGGGGCCCTAATTCTGTAAAATTGGTGTGAGATATATATATAGAGAGAGAGAGTGAGAGAGAGAGAGAGAGAGAGAGATAGATATAGATATAGATATATATAGATATAGATAGATAGATATAGATATACATATAGATATAGATAGATATAGATATATAGATATAGATATACATATACATATAGATATATATAGAGATATATAGATATATATGAGAATGACAGTGGAATGCATTATAATTCTTATTACACATATAGAGCACAATTTTTCATATCTCTGGTTTTATACAAAGTATATTCACACCAATTTGTGTCTTCATCCTGTATTTTGGATAATAACAATCATCACATTTCACCATCATTAATAACCCATGCCCTCTTCCTTTCTCTCCAACCCCTCTGCCCTATCTAGAGTTCTTTTACTCCTCCCATGCTCCTTATCCCTATACCACTACAAATCAACCATATATATATATAACATTCTGCATTTGTTTTTTAGGGATTGGCTAACTTCACTTAGCATTATCTTCTCTAACTCCATCCATTTACCTGCAAATGCCATAATTTTATTCTCTTTTATTGCTGAGTAATATTCCATTGTATATATGCCACATTTTTTTTTATCCATTCATCTATTGAAGAGCATTTAAGTTGGTTCCACAGTTTAGCTATTGTGAATTGTGCTGCTATGAACATTGATGTGGCTGTGTCCCTGTAGTATGCTGTTTTTAAGCCCTTTGGTATAGACCTAGGAGAGGGATAGCTGGGTCAAATGGTGGTTCCATTCCCAATTTTTCAAGAAATCTCCATACTACTTTTTGTATTGGCTGCACCAATTTGCAGTCCCTCAGCAGTGTATAAGTGTACATTTTTCCCCACATCCTCACCAATACTTATTATTGTTTGTCTTCATAATAGCTGCCATTCTGACTTGAGTGAGATGAAATCTTAGAGTGGTTTTGATTTGCATTTCTCTAATTACTAGGGATAATGAACATTTTTTTCATGTATTTGTTAATTGATTGTACATCATCTTCTGAGAAGTGTCTGTTCAGGTCCTTGGCCCATTCATTGATTGCATTATTTGTTTTTTTGGTGTTTAGCTTTTTGAGTTCTTTATATACCTAGAGATTAGTGCTCTATCTGATGTGTGAGTGGTAAAGATTTGCTCCCAAGATGTAGGCTCTCTATTCACCTCACAGATTGTTTCTTTTGCTGAGAAGAAACATTTTAGTTTGAGTCCATCCCATTTATTGATTTTTGATTTTAATTCTTGTACCATAGGAGTCTTATTAAGGAAGTTGGGGTCTAAGATCTACCTTGCTCATGGATAGGCAGAACTAATATTATCAAAATGACAATACTTTCAAAAGCACTATACAGATTTAATGCAATTCTGATCAAAATTCCAATGACAATCCTCATGGAAATAGAAAAAGCAATCATAAAATTCATCCGGAAAAATAAGAGACCCAGAACAGCCAAAGCAATCCTTAGCAAGAAGAGTAAAGCAGATGGCATCACTACACCAGACCTTAAACTATACTACAGAGTAATAGTAACAAAAACAACATGATATTGGCACCAAAACAGACTGGTGGACCAATGGTACAGAATAGAGGACACAGAGACTGACCCACAAAACTATAATTATCTTATATTAGACAAAGGTGCCAAAAAACATGCATTGGAGAAAAGATAGCCTTTTCAACAAATGGTGCTGGGAAAAACTAAAAATCCATATGCAAAAAAATGAAATTAAACCCTTATCTCTCACCATGCACAAAACTCAACTCAAAATGGATCAAGGACTTAGGAAATACAACCAGACACCCTGTGTCTAATAGAAGAAAAAGATTGGTGTCTTTGTATAAAGAGACAGTAGAGAGCTAATACAAACTCTCCCTCTCTCTCGCTCTCCCTCTCGCTCTCGCTCTTGCTCTCATGAATGTGCAGAGGAAAGGTAGTCAACTCAACAGGGTACCAGCACTTCTACCATCTTGATCTTGAGCTTCAAAACTCTAAAAACTGCAAGGAAGGGAATTTCCATTGTTTAAGTCAACCATGTGTGGTATTTTTGTTATGGCAGCCATAGAAAACTAAGATCCTGGGTATTAAAAAAAATATGTAGAGTTACTTGAATTTTTTGTTAGTTTTATTTCTGTACTAGTCTTTAATTAGGGTCCCCCGCCCCCCAGGCACTTAAAGACCTAGATCAGTAGGTGTGGTTCCCCCATCTTGATTTTCCTTGATGCTGGCATTTGCTGCCCAGCTCGCCCCACAAGGAGAGTAGTTGGGGTTGAGGTGGGGCGCTTCTCCCACATTTGACTACATCTCCTACAATGTATGTTGCAGAGCCTGACTTAGTGGTTTACACAGAGAAAGTTTACTCCGGTCCAGAGTTTTCTCTGTTTTTGAAACATGAAGTTCCCTGTTCCTTGAAGGTCTTCATCAGAGGACATTTGAGAAAATAATCCTTAAAATGTATTGTTTCCCTGCTCTTGGACAGTAAAATATGCTGCCTGTGTCCAATGACAATCAGCTAATATGCAGAGTGAGCACCCACTGCCTTATCTTTCTCCTTCTTCAGGCTAATGTTCTGCCCATCAAGTGCTCAGCCTCTAGCCACTGGGCAATTTCCTTTTCCTCTTTGTATTAAATTTTAATCCCAAATGCATTTAACCTTGAACTTTGTATTCATGCTCTGATAACACAATTATGCAAATAATTCTTATTATTACCATTATCAATAAGAAAATAAAAATGCTCTGTACATTATAGCCTGCAATGCACGTCCATTTGCATTGCTTTATTTGATCTCTGTCTGTTCAGTCAGTTAAAACAAAATATGATATATTGAGTGACCCAAACCAGAGAAACTTGTTTTCTCACAGTTCTGGCAGCTGCAGGTCCAAGGTCAAGCTGCCAGATGATTTGATCTTTCCCCAAGGAAAGGCCCTTTGAGCTTGTAGAGTCTGACTTTTCACTCTGTCTTTACATGGCATTTAGCAACACAAAGACAATTTTGTGTTTCTTCTTATGAGCTCACAAATCCTGTTGGTTCAGGGCTCCAATTTTGTGGCATCTTTGACGTGCTAACTTCTTTACAGTAAATGCAGCCACACTTGGGGTCGGGATTTCAAAATGAAGATTGAGGGCAAGGCAAAAACTATGTTCACAGCCACCTTCAAGAACCTACAGGGACACTAACAAATTAAGGTGTTCATTACAACAAAGTTTAGAAAAACAAGAAAGTTTCCTCAAATACAATTGCACTCAACATGTTTCTACTTTCACACTCAGACTCACCATGTAGCACTGGAAGCTAAATGTAAGATAGTGCACGTTTTTTTTGTTGTTGTTGTTCCAGCCTCTGACACTTCCCCTTGCCCTAGGAGGGAGAAATGAAGAGGAGGACTCTTGATCATCCCCTAGAGGTCATGGTATGTCATAACCACATTGTGTAATGGATGATGAATGACAGACAACAAGAGATGGTTGGAAAGCCTACAAGGCTGGAAATGAACAACAGAATCAAATCTGGGAGAAAACACAGGATATTTGGGGGATTTCAAATCAAAGCTTGCAAAGTTGCATGATGCAAGCCCCTGAGACACAAGTGATCGGGGCATAGTAAAGCAATACAAATAAGCCTTCTGAGGCTTCTCTCAGTCTGTTTATCAGAATTCCTGCTGCCTGAGGAACACAAACTTATGCCAATGTCAGAGAGTGGATAGTAGGAGATAGCACTAAACTCTAAAGGACTCACATGAAAGAATGGTGAGGGTAACCTAAGGTCAACTCAAAGCAGCTAGTGAGTTTTGTCCTTGGAAGACACAATAGTCTTTGGATCCTTGACTCTTGTGTCAGGGATCTGTCCAGATATGAAGTGTTTTGGTTCATCATTATTCCCTCCAAGGTGTGTACAATCAGAAATGCAGACAGTGCATCTTATGAGTGTATATGTTCAAAAAGATTAATAAAGAGGAAATACTGAAGCAAAGGCAGACAAACCATTTGGTGCCGAAGGGCAGCTGAACAGCCACCGTGGTAAGGTGACCTGGGAGTACCATTTAGATTTTGTACTCACAGTATTTTACTGTAGTTTGGTGGTCTAAAAGTTAGCACATCTTTCAAATTTGACTTTTTATACTATTCAGGAACCAAAATGGACTAATGATTAAAATCAAATTGAATACAATTGATTGGGAATATACATTTTTGCAGTGGCATTACAATGGCAAAATGCAGAACAAAGAAACATTTTTATTAAAGAACATGATATCTGCATAGAGAATACTGACTTATATTTCATAATTCAAAGTTCACCCACTGCATGATGCCTTTTCTGACCTTTCCTATCAGAGAAAATTGGTTCTTTTGACATCCCTCTACCTTGACCTAGGATCTAGCATATATGTACCTGGTGCCATGATATGTGGTTGGTCGTCTTTATTTCTGTCCCAAAACAAATTCCGTAAGGCAGGGTAGGGTCTTGTTGACCTATGTCTCTCTCAGATGTGAAATTTAATCTGTTTGTGGAAGGGTCTCCTTGACTATTTTCAAATGACAAACTTCAAGGATAACCCCCTGGTACTGTAGAGAAGGCAGAGCCATCCCTCAGCAGAATGCTGTGAGGAAGGTCAAGTGTAGCTTTAAAACACTCTCAGCTCCCTCTCTAGACTCTTTCCTCATTTGAAAGACCCTTCTCTTCTAATTGCCAAGTCTCTGAGAAGTTGCCTATGACTCGAAGCCCCGGAATATGGAGCTCTAATTGCCCTCGCTCTCCTGAGAACTACCTGACCTCAAAATGCCTCTGTTCCTGCCTCCACTCTTCCACCCACAAATTAAAATCCTTTTCTTCATTTAGGAAGAAGAACCTGTTTTCACTTAAAAAGACAGCAGCAGCTGAAATCCAAATAAATCCATGTTTGGAGAAATTTCAAGAATAATGATAAAGGGCAAAGAAGAATTCCAAACCAGCCAAATCAAACCCCTGCCAGGGCAAGACTTGTAAGCATGACTTTGAATCACATTGATCTTTCCTCTGGCCTGCAGAATTATATGAAATAAGTTTGCAAGCTGATAATTTTGTTCAGTATTTGCACAATTTATCCAACTAACTCCCCACCCTGGCTTCTTAACCTACAGTACTGGAATTAAAGCTATTTTGTATAAGCTGGTTCTGGATGTTTGCTTCCTTCTGGGAAAGCAAAAAGGACTCACTTCAATAGGGCCCTCCCCTCATAATTTCCATCACATTCCCAAAAGTGTCTTAGATTCGAAAAAAAAAAAAAAAAGGTTAAAAAGCCTGCATGAGCACAAGTCCTTTAATTCCATCTCATCTAGGTATGACTCAATCTTATTATAAAAACTCTTACAGATAAAAGACCTTTCCTAGTTAACCTTTTACTATTTTTTCTCTCCTTATCTTTTTCGCCCATAAAGTATTCCTGATTTCCAATAGCATTTTCAGTAATGTATTTTTTTACTGCAGTGAATCAAAGGCACATTGAAAATATTCCTAGCTCTTGATAATGCAGTGCCCCCACCCCACATATGATTCACAAGTAATTTGGTCAGAAACTTGATACCATGGATATATTGAAAACAAGTTGTAAAGATATCAATTCTTAATTCCTCAAAGCAGCATTTCAAGGTCTGTAAAAGAATTCTTAATGGAAAGTAATATTCATGTCAGACTACACCAGAAGAAAACAAATAATCACAAAATCTAAGATATGGAGGGAAAAAAAAACTCCAACTATTTTTTTTCTCTCTTCTGCTGCTGGAATTATTGCAGGTTCTCCAACAAATAGTCATTTAATTATTATCTGAAAATTCCAATGAGAAGGCTACCACTTGACTATTTGATCCCATTGTTATAATCCCTGAAGCCTTCTTTCTAGTTAGATTGCTTTAGAAATCTGGGTACTCCCTCTTCTCACTAGGCTGCTTTCTAAAACTTTAAGGCAGTTTCTGTGTCTCTTTTTCCTTATCACCTAGACAGCACCCTGTCCTGCTTATCTTTTCTGTCTTCTCAGTCTCTCATACTACAGAGTTGAACCTAGTAATGACCTTAAGAGTTAATGAAAGAATGAATGAGTGATCATGGATCTTGGTTTTGTCTCTGTGGCATAAGGAGATGACAGGCAATACCCAGGATTCTGTATGCCTTAGTCCCTCTCCAAGGCATTCGCAGAAGTGTTACCTGGAACAATGTGGGGCTGCCTATTACTAACCACGTTGTGGACATCCATCTCTATGGTTTTACCTGAGCTAAAAGGACTAGCCCTTGGGCTTTCACACTTGCCCTGAGACCTAACCATAAAACAAACAAAGCACAGGTCTCCTTATTTCCTGAATTTAGCTAGTGTTTTAAAAAAACACAAATGTCTATGGAGTCAGGCGGAGTTTCTGATGATATAGGAGTCTAGGAGCATGGCAGAATTCAAAAATGCCTTCTCTATTAAATATATAAATTATTTTTAAAATTATTACAGAGAGAGCTGTAACTCAGAGGTAGAGCACTTGTTTATATATTCACGACCCTGAGTTCAATCCCCAGCACTACAAAAACAAACAAATTTAGCTCTTATGACTTAGAGTACAGAATATGCTATCAGACTGGGGAAGGGAGGTTGAATCCTGAATCTGCCCTTTACTTGTTAAAAGATTTTAATGAAGTTATTTGATTATGTGCCTCAATAGCTCCAACTATGGAAAACTGGGTTTTTAGGTTATATCCACATCACCAATGAAACAGAGTTGCGACGAGAACCATGGACAGTCTGAGTTGATTAGATTAAGTAGACAACATCAGTTGTGTTATGCATTGTCTGCATTTATGACAGTCATAGTCATGGTCCTGGCCTGATAGCAATAAATGTGCTTGTGAAATTACACTCAAAAGAGGTTTTTGGGAGAATCCTGCATATTACTTCTCCATAACCATCTTTTGTTTTTTTCAATTCTCTTTATTTTATTTATTCTTTTTATATATACACGAGAGTAGAGTGTATTTTGACATATTATACATAATGTTCTATTCTTGTGGTTGTACATGATGTGGAGTTACACTGGTCATGTATTCAGACATGAACATAGGAAAATTATGTCCAATTCATTCTACTGTCTTTCCTATTCCCGCCCCATCCCTTCCCTTCATTCTCCTTTGTCTAATCCAATGAATTTGTCATCTTCCTTCTCCCCACACCCATTGTGAAATTAGCATCAGAGAGAATACAGGGTCTTTGGGGGTTTTGGCACTGTCTTATTTCACGTAACATGATAATCTCCATCCATAACTATCTTTTTTTTTTTTTTTTTGGAGAGAGGTACTGTGGAATGAACCCAGGGGCAATCGGCCACTGAGTCACATCCCAGTCTTATTCTCCTATTTTGTATATTATTTAGAGACAAGGTCTTACTGAGTTGCTTAGCGCCTCATTTTTTAAATTTTTTTGTTGAGGTTGACTTTCAACTCACGATCTTCCTGTCTCTGCCTCACAAGCTGCTGGGATTGCAGGCGTGCACTACTGCACCCAGCCATAACCATCTTAATATGTACCATCCACATCATCAGAGGATGAACTGATTTAGAGGGAATATTTCTGGACAGATTATCAGCAGATCTGGATTATGGTCCCAGTGTTGTCATAAATCATCTGTTTGGCATAGGTTAACCTGCTTGACCTCTGCATCTCCCAGTGTCCTCAGTCAGTCTTATCAACCTCAAGAGGAATTATAAGGCAAAGTGGAAGACCTGGCATGTTGACATAGTGGTACTAATGACAATCATGTAAAGGTCTTCCAATAAATAGGAGACTGAATAACCTTTCTCTCCTGTAGATTCCTCAAGGACTGATGCACTTGGAATGACCTGTCTCCCTCCTCCAACTCCTTCTTCTCCTCTTCATCTTTCTCTCTCTCTTTCTTCTTCTCTGTTACTCTTACAATGAATGAAACCTTTTGCATTACCTGGGCCATTGTTATTATCATTGTACTTCAGGCCTGGTTCAAACCATAGGCTCCCCAATTTTGATCCTATAATTAGAATCAAATACACCATCCCTTACTTTGAAAGTCATCCGTCATTAGACATCAAAAAGCAGGATGAAGTAAAGAACAATAAACCCAATAAAATGTAGGTAAAGAAAATTATCGAGAATCTCTCCTAAGGTCTAGAAAGAGCTATATAAGTGCTTTATTCTTTGAACTCTCCTTCTACTGTGGGCCACCACAATCCTTCCTATAGTATACCAGTGTGGGTCCTGCAGAACTGATCAAAAGCCCATGTCATAATACCTGCAGATTTCAAGAGGAGGAAAGGGAAGCTCTTGATTACAGGACAGTGTTTTTGGAGATCGTATAACAGGAATATCTAGGTCTTGGCCATTTTGCCTGTTCAAGTGATTATACCAACCCCATGGGGTTCTGATTTTGTAGTGTCCTTGGCCACAGAGATAACAAGAATCCTTATTCTTGCAAGGTGTAATGAGGATATATGGGAAGAAATCCTGACTTCTAATAACGATAATAACTGGAGACCTTCAGCATTCCTTGTGTGGAAGACAATCTGGCCCTTCATTACCTTAATCTTCTCATAGTCCATTTTGCCCACATTCTTTCCACATTCTCACCTTTTTCTTAAACGAGTACTGGATAATTTAATCATGAAAGCCTAGGTTCTATAAGATACCTTACAAATGGAGAAATATTGCCTTCTCTTCAAATATAATGATACTGAACACATCACCAGTCCAGAAGCATAAACGATAATATATTATATATAACCTTCAAAAATAATTGGGTCTATTTATTTAATTTCAGGAAAAAAAAATGCCATGCAAGTGTTTGTGAATTTCATATTAAGTTGGGATAATTGTAGAATGAAAAGAAATAACAAATTGTTTATTTATAAAACAATAGTATTATTGTTTTGTTAATAAAATATCCCAAATTTTGCTGTTTCAAGATAGAAAATGCTACAGTGTGCACAGTCTTTAACTATATAGAAAAGTTTGTATCCCCCAACCAAAATCTTATTCTCAGAAGCAGATTCTCTCTTCCACAAGGTTATAACTCATGTATAGTACTTTTCTCTAAGACCAGGACAATTGACATCTATTAATATAGCCTGCATTTTGCTAGGTGTTTTAACAACCCTCAGTAAAAAGGACTGCAGCAAAGATGACAGGATATATGTGGCAAGTGTCCTTCTGAAATTCAGATATGCTCATGATCTTCTCCTTTACACTTAATGGATTCCAGCACAGAATAAATAATAAAGAATTACTGCTACACAGTTGAGGCAAATTAAAGTCAATGCATTTGAGACTTCAGCAGTGAATTGACACTGGCCCTGAATACCAATTGCAACTCATAAAGGTAAAGTATAATCAAGAGTTTGGCTGGCAGGCTTGAAAAAAGCTACCCCAATGGGACCAACTTTAGGTTAAAACTATGCAGAGTTCTGGAGGACATGCACTCTCCCTCCAGGCCAGTCTGACACTCCATTGGACTTTATGTCATCTACACTCACCATTTTTGCAGAGCAAGACAGCCAGAAAGTCCTGAGAAGAAGAATTGAGAAAGAGCAAGAGGCTGGGTGTCTGAGCTGTCACAAAACTGAATGCAATGTTCTCTTTGGATGGAGCCGCATCTGTGTAAATAGCTGAAGATGAGAGGTTTGTATTCTTGGTGACAGGGTAGGGTTCTTGAAACATGTACGTAACTGATGTTCCAGCCTCAAAAACAGCAGAAACCTCTGTAAAATAGAAAAAAGGGAGCACACATTGAAACAGTCAGTGAAGCATTCAGAATAGTTATCGTTGCTTGTGTATTGTCTCTTACACACCAGGCACCATGTGAAGGGTTTTAAATGTATTATGTAACATGCTTCCCATAATAATTTTGAAGTGGCAAAAATTATTATTCTTATTTATAAAAGAGAAACCTGAGACTCACGGAGGTTAAGAACATTGAATAAAGTTGCACAGCCAGAAGAGAGCTCACATTTGCCTCCTAAAGTTTAGGTCTGGATTAACATACATTTGCAGAATGACTACCATGTACCAGGCTAACCTTGTTAGAAGCAAAATGTAAATGTCCTCAACTTTAGCATAGTGCAAAAAGAAATTTTGCTGGGATCATATTGCAATCAAAATAGAGAGCTTAATAGCTCCTATTTGTATTTATCTGTATGAGATTACAGGATGTGAATGGGTATTCAATTACAAAGAGTAGGACATGGGGGATGGGCAGATGCCATTGTCTATAATGTTGGGTCAAGCATGAGGATGAAGGGAAACAGTATAGAAGGAATTTTCTGAAACAGTAGCAAATACATAGATATCAGTCTTATAGGCATTGATATTCAGTTCCCAAAACTAGCAGACTTAGGCACACAAACCCTATAACATAGCACATTGGATGAAGCTCTGCCAACAAACACCATGGAAAAAATGTGGCATCTATAAAGTAATAGAGTTCAATTAGCAGAAAACTGAAAATCACTCAATGTTCCTTGTAGAATGCTCCCACTCCATCACATCATTTTAGTTTGTAGAACTAACACTGCAAGAATCAGTACTAGATTTGATTTCATGCAGGTTCTGTAGTCCTAGGTAATGTAGCAAATCCTATGGAGACTTTTCCTCTGGCAAATGGGAATCATAAGACCTACCTCATTAGTATTTCTAATGAAACTATGCCAAGCAATGCTTGGCACAGTTTGAACTCCACATTAGAAGAAAATTTAATCTGAACCCATTCCCGTTGCCATCATACAATGCACCATTTTATTTAACATGCATTCATCCAAATGCTGAAATATTTATTCTGCTTAGACCAAGGCTGCTCTTGAGTTCACTCAAAATTTCATCTCTTTACCAGGGTGTGAAGGAAAGGTTCCTCTGTAGAACAACACATCTCACATTTGGTAGCCATCTCTGCCATAGAAACAGCACGGCAAATGTGAACGTGTATTAACTATTAACATGATGAATTTCCTTTCATCCTAAATGACATACAGAATATTCCTAATTTTTCATAAAGTTCTTTGATTGAGTTTGTAGCACCTAGAACATAATGCAACCTGGATTTGCTTCCTAATTCACTCACAAATTTGTTCCACTTTGTGAAAACTCTGTTCCAGTGTGTAATCATGCCAAAAAAATTAATATTGCATATTTATTTATATTGCTTAGCAGGTTGAGAATACTAGTTTGTTTCTACTAAAGATTCATAGAAAATGTTTTGTATTAATTGAGCAAGTTACAATATTGGTATTCCTGATTGTAAAAATATGCAGCAGATACTTGTGACAGTGAAGATCTTGGCTAATCATCAACTTGATCCAAGTATTTTTCTTGAATAATCTTCCTAAGGGACATTTATCATGTCTTAGAGCTACTGTTTTCTAGTTAACACAATGAAGGACTTTTATTTGATGTTTGTCTATATGCTTAAATATTCACAAGTCTAATTCAAAGCATTCTATTACACATATTATATATTGGTTTATGTCTTTTCATATTTAGGACAAGAAATTAGAAATGAAAAGCATTTCATATTTAGATATGTAAAGCCAAGTTTCTGTAATTTCTCTTCCCCTATCTCCAGTTCTAATTATTTTTAATGTTTAGATATTGCCTATTTTAGCATAAAGCTAAATTCAATAATGTACCTCCATTCTGTTATTCTTTCTGCTTCTTATGTTTTATAATCTGAGAATCAGCTTTTGATCAAATAAATTGAGTTTCTGGATATTCAAAACAATGAGATAAATGGAAGAAAATATTTAATTCAAAGGCGACTGCCAGTGATCATTGTGCTACTCCAACCAGTGATGTCAATACTAACATCCCTGCACACCCACTTGGTAAATGAAGCCATGGTGTTAAGATCTTGAGATAATAGGACATGCATTTAAACAAATAAATACCAGTGGAAATAAATGAAACTGGAAGGTATTATCTCAAAATCTGAAGGAAATAAAATACAAGGGTACTCACTATATTCCTTCTATTTGTCTAAAAGCAGAACAGGAAATTACAAAAATGAAAGTTCTTTATAAACCTTTTCTCTCTGGCTTAAAGAGAGAGAGATAAATTCTTGTTTGATTACCAGTTCAAAGATATGGACACTAACCCAATCTGCAGGCTCTCTTTTCTCCTATAAATTTGCCTTCCCTATTTTCTTACTTCTGAAGCCTGGGACTGCTTTTCCTGTGTTGTGCCACTTCTCTAAAATTTATTGCTCTTTGTTGAAATACTATTTAAAGGCAGAACCCTGAACCACTGCTTTGAGTAAATTTTCTTCTCTGTGATATGAATTCCAAAGACTAATTGATCTGCTTGTTTATCTCTGGTTAGTCTGTTTTTACAGAGTTTTGTCCCAACTCTATACTTATGAGGATTGGAAAATTGATCTTCCCCCCGCTCCCTTTCAGAACTTAGTCTAAGGTTTGAGTGAATTTGTCTGAGTGATAGAGACCAAGGTTCTCAGAGTTGTATGCCTCTGAGGTCCAGAGAACCCTAAGACCTGAAAGAGGTGCTCAGCATTGATAGGACCTTGAAGTGGAAAATTAACTAGGAGGAGGTTCTAGTAAACAGGGATATCCCTAGGGAGGGATCCTGATTGATCTGGAACTGGATTCTGGATTTGTCTATTTCTAGCTTTCACAGAATCCAAATCAACCTCCAGTTTCTCAGAGACCTATGGTGGCATTTAGTCAGTTATAGGTTGGATGGAAGATTTAGAAGACAGCGTGAAAAAGCATAGCACATAGGATCAATTCAATAAACAGCAGCTAGTCTTAATAATAGTGACAGAATTAAATTAAGAATGAGAACAATAAAGACCAGTGTAGGATAATGTATAGTCTAATGGATACCTAGAAATCATATAGGCTGCAATTAATTTAGAAAAAAAATAAATATACTAAAAGTAAATTGGAAATGTATACATGGAGTGTATATTTCATAATATTAAAAATTACTATTACATTTTTTCCTTATGAAAATGACCTTATGCATGTGATTTTAATGAATCCTTATCTTCTAGAAATCCCTGCTGCATTATTTATACATTAGATGATATTATCTGAGATTTGCTTCAAAATAATAAGGGAGGAATACAAGAGATGCTTATATTGATGAAATAAATGAGTTGGTCATTGATGAAACTAGAAAACGGGTGTATGGAGATTCTTAAATTCTTTACTGTACTGTAGTTTGTTTTCATTTTCCACAAGAAAAAATAAAACAAAATGATATAAATTAGTAGAAATGTAAATATTAAAGGATTCTTGAACAAGGTTTTAGACTATGTAAAAAGTACATAAAATATATATGCTATCATTTTCACTGAAATTCCATTGCTAAGAAAAAAATTAATCCATTTGTTTATTGTAATATTATTTAAAACAAAATCTGATCTAAAATTCATCAGATGGTCTAAAATTTTGAAACAGTAGGAACTGTAAGCATTTAGTGTGACCCCTTTTTTTTTTTTCAGGAATTATCTCAAGTGCTTTGTGGAGGGCTCATTGGATGCTAAATATCACTATCTGTGAAAGATTCCTGCATTTTTCATACTTGGTAGAGAAGGAAATTAAGGAAGCTTGAGGTTCAGTTATATGACCAGCGTCACATACTGTAGGGTACAGGCAAGCCATGGTCTGAATTTAGTTAGGGCTCATGGCAGAGTTCCAATATATTTGGGGGGCTGTAATGCTGTGGTGATGGAATGAATTAAATAAGAGAAGGCAACTACACCAGATAGAATATATTGCAATCATTTAAACTGATACTTACAGATATTTATGATGTATATAGGAATAAAAAAGATAAAATCCATGGTGTAAAATATAATGGGTAGCACTGTCTCTGCTCTATTAAATGCAAAGAAAAGAACTAGAAGGAAACATTTTTTTAATTATAGTAATTACCTTGGGTTTTACCTTTTCTAGTTTTCCAAATAAATTTCCAGATATATTATCTAACATTTTATTTAGGAAAAATATTTGAATGACATCAGCATGACAGTCTTATCCACATTATTCAATTAATGGTAAGTGGTGGGGGGTTAAGGACAAATACATATCAACAAATGATATGGGAGCAAGTGGATATGAACATGCCAGAGAATCAAGGTGAATCCCTACCTCACAACACACACACACACACACACACACACACACACACACAATTAACTCATAATGAACCAAAGCCCTAAATTTAAGAGCTGAAACTATAGAACTATCAGAATAAACTATAGATGCAAATTTTCATGTCTTTGGATGAGACAATGATTTCTTAGATATGACACTAAAAGCATAGCAAAAACAGTTGATCATCTGGGGTTTATCATAATTAAAAACTTGGTGTTTTAAAAGACAATGTAAATAAAATGAAAAGTAAACCCAAATAATGGGATAAAATAAGTGAAAAACATATATATATATATATATATATATATATATATATATACATACATACATATACATATATATATACACACACACATACACATACATGTTATATTCAGAAGACACAAAAAAATCTGTATACCTGAATAGTATAAGAAAAAAATGAAAAATTGGCAAAGGATTTGAGTAAACATTTCCCAAAGAAATTATACAAATGGATAATAAACCCATGAAAAGATGATCAATGTGATTGCTACTTAGGGAAACACAAGTCAACACCCATTGTGATACCACGTCACAATCAGTAGATGTCTATTACAACAAGTCAGGAAATAACAAGAGTAGACAAGAATGTGGAATATTTGAATCTATATATACATACACACACATACATACATACTGCTGATAGGAATGTAATGCCCAATTGCCTCTTTGAAAACCAATTTAGAAATTCTCAAAACATAAAACACATAGTTACAACAGGATCCAACAACCTTATTTCTAAGCGTACACTCAAGAGAATAGAATACATACATCCACACAAAAATATGTACTCTAATATTAATAGCAGAGTTATTGATAATAGCCAAAGAATTGTAACTATTCCCAAATCCATCAATTGGTAAATGGAGAAACAAATCATGGCACATTTATACTGTGGAATACTCTCTGGAATAAAGAGAAATAAAATGCTAAAACAATGATACAACATGGATACACCTTAACAACATTGCATTAAGTGAAAGAAAGTAGACTAAAAGAGGCCAAAAGTTATACGGCTCCATTTATATGAAAAGTCTAGAATGGGCAAATTCATAGAGACAGAAAGCAGATTAGTGGTTTCCAGGAATGGGCAGGTGAGGTGAATGGGAAATGACTGTGAAAGGGCATAAAATTTTTTGGAAAGGATAATGAAAATATTCTGGAATTAGATAGTGATGATGGTGTGCCTCTCTGTGAAAATGCTAAAAATCAGTGAATTGCAAACCTTAAAAGTATGGATTTTATGGTATGTGAATCATAATCATCTAATAATTGACAAAACAGAAAAAAACATACAAAGCAACAAACCACATATTCAGAGAGATGGAAGTCTATTACCATAGTTCTGTTTAGAATTAAATTAGAATCAGAAACAAGAAAAAGAAATAAAAAAATATGCTGTATGAATCTCCAGCTTTGAAATATATTAGCAAGTCACCAAAACTTCTGTTATGGTTTGGGGTTTAGAATGACTCCCAAAGGCCTACATGAAAATGGCTTGGTCACCAGCTTGTGGTGTTCTAAAGAGATGACACAACTTTCAGAAGGTGAGGTCTAGTGGAAGAAGTTAGATAATCGGGGCCATGCCCTTGAAGGAGATATCAGGATTTCAGCCTTTTTCTCTCATTTTTCTTTGCTTCCTGGAAGCCATGAGTTGAATAGTTTCTGCTGCCCTGTGCTACCTGCCATGATATGCTGTCCTATGGCACCCCAAGTTCAGAGGAAATAGGACAAAGTGACCATGAATGGAAACCTTGGAAATTCTGAGCTGAAATAAACATTTCTTGCTTTTAAGGTGATTATCTCAGGCATTTTGTCCCAGGTACAGAAAGAGGATTAACACACCTCTGTGAAGCCCTCATATGTTAAATCCAGATTTTAAATAATCCTGTCTTATTGGTTTAAGGATAAGGAATATATATTGCACTTAACATCCAGTTAATTTGATGACTTGCATTTCTCCATATTACCATAAGAAATAGAAAGTGGGCCAATGGAGTTTCTGGCCCAGGATTGGAAATGAACATGTCCCTAATTCCACCCAAGATATTTTCCTTATTTCCTGGGATATCCTGTGCTTCAGTAAAAGAAATGTAGAAAGGGCATTTTGGTCACGAACATCTTGTAGCTGATGGCTTCCTATTTCAGTTCCACACCACACTTCCCAGGGTCAATTGGCATTGTTAAAAGTCCCATGCATTGCAGTAACTGAACATAGAGGGGATTATTCCCTTTGAATACAGAGAGGGGAAATTTGGAAATAGTGAAATCCGAGGCTCCCTGAAAAGGCTAAGTAAACATTTGTCCATTTAATTTACAGATCAAAGTAAGGGTGCAAGAGCACAGAAAATTAGCATATGTAGGCAACAGATATAGTGGCGTGGCCAGATGAGACTAAATAGGAATTCTCTCAGACAAAGGAGATGACAATAAAAAGATAAATCTAGAACAATGTGATCTACAAGACACATGTTGAAATCACATCCCTGGAGAAATGCAGGAAAATCTATTTGGCTTTTTTCTAGACAGTAGCCTTGGATGGGGACACTGTAAGATGGTTGCTTATGCACTTCAGTGACCAAGCCTGGTAGTGTTTATTCTGCATTTGTTCTTCTTAGTATGTGGAACCACTCTAACAATGGCATCCAAACTTTTCAGGGGATGTAACTTAGAGATCTCTCCCAGTATGAAACCTAGTAGCATTTTTGCTTGCCTTAGCTCATATTAAGAACCTACTGAGATGGCACTTGTTATATTTCAAGCTCCCATGCAGGGCCCAACACACTCTTGGCCCTAAAATTTGTATCATTAATTTTTCCCAAGGAGTATTACATGCTTACCAGCAATAATAAGCACATAATTCAACCTAAATTGAGGAGAAGGCTAAAATGAAAGATTGGAGAGCTTAAAATACAGAATACATCAAGGAAAACACTGGGTGCTTTATGTTTCTCCTTTCATTTTTAAGTTCCAAAGTAGGTTGAACTACAAAAAGCATTATTGGTAAAGACACTTGGAAGATGTGTTTTAATGAGCTGACAAAATTATTTATAATTATGGTCATCATTTTTATGTAAATGGTTCCTTACCATGATTAAAACATTTTAAAAGTTTAAATGGTACCCTGGATATATTGTTTACATTATTTGCTCAGTAAACACTTTTCCATCAATAAAATAAACTTTAAAATACTGCAAAGATTGATAGTTGGTTGTGTCTTGTTTGAAAAATACTGAGTGTTTACCCCAAATAATAAGATTCTACAATTTTTTAGAGCTATCTAGAATTTATCTAGAGGAGTCACACCATATCACTCTTTCACCAAAAGGTTATGGCAAGCATATATGATATACTTGTCGATATAATGAATTCATTAGATTTGGATGTGATGTTTAAATTGCCCCAAGGCAGGAATTTTGACTTTTACGTTTCAATTCCAGAAAAGCAAAGCATAAGTTCTCAAAACAGGGTTTTTAAGGCCTCAGATGTTCATGTTCATCACTTGCAGAAAAGGGAGATTTCACTGGCTATATGATATTGTTTTTATTAATTTACCTAACTCGGATTGGGGATGTGGCTCAAGCGGTAACGCGCTTGCCTAGCACGCACGGGGCGCTGGGTTCAATCCTCAGCACCACATAAAAAATATAAAAAAATAAAGATGTTGTGTCCACCGAAAACTGAAAAATAAATATTAAAAAGTTCTCTCTCTCTCTCTCTCCCTCTCTCTCTCTCTCTCTTAAAAAAAAATTACCTAACTCTTCTTTTTTTATAAAAACGATTTAAGATGGCTTCAATATCTCAAAGGCTCCCACAGAGCTAGATGCTCTGATCCTTTGATTACAATTGTTCACGGATGAATTAGAACTGTAAATAATAGTCAGCGACTTATAATCCAGCAAAGAAAGTCCATGTCTTCTGGTCTTCAGCTGGCTCCCCAGCTACAGACAACATGTCATTCTGTAACTATACATTCAGTTCAATTGCATCAACAGCGTCCATTCATAAGGAAAATGAGTAGATGTAATTATGTTGAAGAGCTATGTAGAGCCTCTGAGCAGAAGGAAATCAAGTGAAAGAGCACAATGAGGAGGGGGACCATGTGTCCTGATGGTTGCTATCACCCTGCACATGGGAGACCACGAATACCCATACCTTTTTTACAAAAGGGTCCTTCATATGGTGAATTGGTGCAGTCGCAGAGGTAGCCACTGTGCTTCTCCACACACTTCCCTCCATTGTGGCAGTTGCTGCCATAGCTGCTGCAATGACCTGGGCAGCCCGGCCTGACTCCAGATGTGACTTTTGCCTTCTCCTCCAGGTCCAGTGTCTGCCCATTCAAGTGTAAGGAGCGGATGCATCCTAGGAAGCCTTTCTGCCTGGATGATGTTCCTCCTAAAGGTAAAAAAAATAAAATAAAATACTGTAAGATATCCTAGGACTCAATTCTTTTACTTTTAAGATCCTATGTGTCACAGTTAACTACTGTCCTATTGTCGTATTCTGCTGGATTTTTCCGTTTAATTTTCCGTAAAGCATTAGAAGTTTAAAGCTGGGGAAAAAAAAAAAATACTTGTCTTTCTACACTTAGAACCACCCCCGCACAAACTCACACAGAACACACAGAGAGAAAGAGAAAGAGAAAAAGAGAGAGAGTTAGTTTTTGAGGAGTCCTTTACAGGTTTATGAGTGAAACTTCAGATGGTCATAGTCTTTGCAAAGAAAATAAAATGACTTCTTGCGCAATCTGCAGCAGACTTCATCCAAAGTACAAGGTACAGAGTAAGATCGACCTTCTGGCAAATTTTAAAGCAAGCTGTTGGCCACACCAAGTTAGAAAAAATGGCAGCACAATTCTCAATGTTTATGTAGCACACCTCAGGGTTTTGGAAAGAGAATGGGCTTTAGGGCTTGCTGCAGATTAAAACTCCATGACCATTGAATCACTTAAGCCTCAACTACTTGATCTATAAAATAAAATGAAATCCATTTAATCTATTTTGTGTGTTGACAGTAACCTCAGGTAAGAACATGGAAGACAGTGTGCATTCAATCATTGCTGTTCTCTTATCCCTTCGCTGGGGTCCTCATTGTGGCCAGAAGCTGTAGGTCCTTATGTGCTGATTGATCTTACAGTTTGCCTTCAAATTACTATTTGGAAGACAAGGCATCTGGAATGCAGAATAGGACTGTACCCCAACTTTCTGTGGAGAACACATCTTGAGGGGTTCAGACAGATACAGTACACTCCTTACAAATTATTGAAAAAAATAGAGCAGACCCAAAGGTTCTAAGTATTTTGTTCCCACTGAAAATCCAGAATTCTATTCACCTTTTCCTCTGAAATCAGAAAATATGTGTGAAATGGGATCACAAACCAGAAAATAAATTTAAATCCCACTAGCAGATATTTATTTGGTTTTGGGAATTTGGGGGAGATTCTGGAGGAGGCAGAGGTCCAGCCTGCCATTATAGAACAGGAGTTTTATTCTATGTCCTTGGGCTCAAGGAGACACACTTGCATGAGTGGAGAACACATTCAAATCTTTGAGGTCTACTAAATGTACTAATAGAGTAACAATAAGGGCAGCAACTATGTGACATTTATTTTTTGTCTCCCAGGGATCTCCAGTCTGAACCTCATTCATTTCTGACCCCTCGTCCTACAATTTTATTAAATCTTGGCCTAGTAAATGACTGGATCAGCATATGTTCTCATCAAGGTGGATCAGATGGGAATTTCAAATGTGTTATCTCAGACAAGAATTATGGATGTTAAAAAAAAAGGCACAGCTATAAATTAAAGGAATGAATAGGGAATGGGGGAGGCAAGAAAATAATTAAAAATGTAGGAGTTTTCAAGTCTGGGTGAGGGGAGGAGATCTCCCCTTGCTGGATCAGAACAGATTACCAGATGAGTAAATACAAATATGAAATTCACTGCCTGCTTCCAAAGACTGAGATGGAATGTTCCCAAGGAATAAATCTGTTTTCATATTCTGAAGTAATGATCAAACCCCATTGTACATTCAGTTCTGATATGTGATCACCAAGCAGGCCAAGAGAAGAAACCCAAATTGCATTCCCCTGTCTATCCCAATTTTGGTGAGCACATCTCCTTTTAACCACAAGATTAATCAATTATACACATGGGCAGATCACAGAGGAAGGTTCATTATTTCTTTCCCAGAGACTGTGCAGAGCAAGAAAGAGGATTTATGTAAACAAATGTTTTGTGCTTTTTTTTTTTCTCTCCTGATTTTTTTAGTCACTTCCTATGGTGGATTTGAATAGCTCTTCATATATCTTGTTAGTATAATTTTTCTTCTATCAGGGGTGGAAAATGTGAGATCTATTGCACATTTGCTTGTGTGTGACTTAGTCAATGAGCTTATATAAATGGAGAAGAAGGTGACTAGGTTGATTTGCTAGGTAGGAATACACTCCTTGAAATTGGAAATACACAGACCTGGTCAGCATGCTCCTCAAAGAAAGGGATCATCTCACTTGCAAATGCTGACAAGACCCAATGACACATGGAGACAGAGCTCAGCTAAACTATAAGGAACTAAATTTCGGTTTCACCTGACTGTGTTACATTCTTTACAAAGGAGAAAAACTACAGAATCAGACCTTTTTATTTTATTGAGGCAAATATATAGTCTAAGAATAGGATAATTTTAAGACACCCCCCCCCCAACATAAACACACAGGCACACCTGCACACACCCACAGAGACCTGGAGTAGTTGTTGGTTCTCTGCATCCTCTGATAAAGTTAGCTATTATGTGTGATGTCACCTACTATGTACAGAGAGCTCTTCAAGGCTTGTATCTTCTACAAAATGTAAATTCTGTGCAGAAAGGCAGCTGCAATCTTCCTTCCTTCTCCTCACTCACAGCATAGATTTACTCTCCCAGATACTTCAGAATCCATCTTCTTCTTTCTATAAGCAGCGTCACACTCTGGCACAGTCTCCTCACTCCCACCCTAATCCCTCCAATAGCAGCCTACCTTGAGTCCTGACTGTAGCCATTCATTTAGCACTTTGCAGTCAGAATGGTTGCAAATTTGTAAATTGGATTCTGCCATTCCTGCTTGATGCCCTCTCTATAGACTAGTCATTGCCCTAAGGATCAAGGTGAAATTCCTTAGCCCACCTGATATAATAAATGAGAACTGGTCTCTTTACCTTTACAGCTTCCTTCTCCAAACTCCCAGCTAGGTTCCCCAATGCCTCATGGTCTGCCTAGACTTCGAACCTCTTCATATGTTTTATTTACTTGATTTGCGACGATCAGCTTTACATCATTTTGACTAAAAAACTGACAAGAATAACTTAGAGAAGAAAAGTTTATTTGGGGCTCATAGTTTCAGTGGTTTCAGTCCATGGTTGGCCAAATCCATTGCTCTGGGCCTGGCATGAGGCAGAACATCATGAGTGAAGGGCACAGAGGAGCAATGTTGCTTATCTCATGACTGAGAAACAGAGAGACAGGAAGAGGCCATGGACAAGAGAAAGTTTCTAAGACCATGGCCTCAGTGATTTGATTCCTCCAGCCTAGAGTTACCAGGGAGAAGTCCATTCAAATTATTGGTTCATCAAGTGAGTTACTCCACTAATGAGATCAGAGTTCTTATAATCCAGTTTTTTCACCTCTGAACATTAAAGCATCACCTAACACAGAAGCTTTTGGGGAGAAATTCCAGATCCTTCAAAACTGTATGCTATTTCCCTCTCCCATGTTTAACTAATGTCCAGAATAATCCATCCATGCAGTCACAAATACACATACCTGTACCCATATAACTAATTCTTTAGTCACTTATATTTCTACACAACCACTATTTGGTTATTTTAATTAGTTTTCTATTTTTAAAAAGAAGAAACATTTATTTGGGGCTCAGAGTTTCAGAGGTTTCAGTTCATGGTTGGCCAAGTCTATTGCTCTGGGCCTGGCATGAGGCAGAACATCGTGGGTAAAGGGCAGAGTGGAGCTCTTAATTTTAATTAAGTTTAACATTGAAAAAAAATCATATTTAAGTGAGCCCACTCTCCTACATGTCAGAACTCAAGGGAAGATGCACGGAGTCACCTTCCTGAAGGTGGGGCATACACTCTCCACTTGGCCCCATGCCCCATGGAAACCTCTGCATTCATTTACGCTGCCTTCCTGAGTCTTACAGGCATTTAGTTTTTCAGTCATTATTGGAACATACTTTTCTCCTTCCTGTGTGCATCTTGATTTATGCACAGTTCATTGAATGATTAGAAGAACAAAAAGCATGCAACATTATTCTTAAGAGTAAATTAAAGTCATGTTTTTAGGCTTCACTTTATCTGCAAATCTGTTAGAGAATCAACACATTGGCATTTACACTAAATGTGTGTATTTCAAATGTGCTAGATATATGCTGGAAAACTTTGTCCTAACCTCATTGAATTCACAGTGGGAATTCATATTGCACAGTTGAGAAAACTTAGCATTAAACTCATTACCTTGGCTACAGTCAAGGATCAAATAAATTTAATGTAGCAGATCCAGGAGTCAGACCTGATCTGGTGACTTCAAAGCTTACATTTAACTCCATCCCATAAGATCATGAAATGAACCATTAGATTAGAAAATTTAAGTGAATACTGCAATTAAGTGATTCTTATACTTTCTTTCTCTGATCTTTTACATTGTTTCTTCCACCAAGTTAGATTCACGTTTGCATTTGTCCCCTTGACTTCCTCATCACTTTCCTTGACAACTTAGACCATTAGTTGGCTGGCCTAGCTAGAAGCAATTTTGTATGAAACTCTTCACTTGGCCCTTGGTAGCAGCTTCCCGTCATTATGGTGGTATTTCCTTGCACGGAGTATGAATCAACTCCTAAAACCTTTGCTGTCATCATTCTAAGCCTGTCTTAGAAAACTTCCATGTGTCAGTTCGACAGATGCTCATTGCTTTCCGAGACATACCTCACTGCCTTGTGCCCTTCTGAGCATAAGCCCAGGAGGCTCTATTTCTCTCACATGTGCTTGTTCTTTCCTGCACACGATCATGCAAAGCTCTTGCTGAGAACTCCTTTCTTGGAAGAATACTAAAAGTGCCAGGTCAGGCTCTTTTCTCACAAAATTAATTCAGTGCTGTAGTTTCTGTTCTTGTCCTCCCTTGTCTTGCCCCTTTCCCTCTCCTTCCTTCTCCTTCTCTTTTTTTCCTTTCCCTCCCCTACGTCTTCTTTTACCCTCTCCCTCCCTCCCTCCCTCCCTCCCTCCTTCTCTTCCTCCCTCCCTCCCTCCCTTCCTTTCTTCCTTTCTTCCTTTTTTCTTTCCATACCTGAACACTGAACAGCTCATTTTCTAGATGAATTATTTGTCTAAAGTCAATAAATCTATACTGAAGTTTACCACCTACATTTCAAATTTTAACATGAAGGCAGTTTTAACATATACATCATAAAATGACAAGTGCACGAACCATAAGCTGTCTTCTTTAAGTTCTGTCCTTCTAACTGCCTGAACACTGAGCCTTACAGGAAAGGGACCTGCCTTAGAAGATGAACCACAAAGAAATAAGTACATGAAGTAAAAATCCTGCAACTGTAAACTTTTTTAAATGTCCCTTAATAGTAGTCTCACCTAACAAGAGTTTTTTTCTTTTTCTTTTTCTTTTCTTTTGGTACTAGGGATTGAACCCAAGGGCACTTGAATATTGAACTATATCCTCATCTTAATTTTTTGCGTTTTTATTTTAATTTTTTTTAATTTTGAGACAGGGTCTTACTAAGTTGCCAAGGCTAGACTCCAACTTCTGATCCTCCTGCCTTAGCCTCCCATGACACTGATACCATGCTCAGCAACAAACATGATTTTATATGTGAATACAGAAGAACCTGGACTAATAAATAAAGCTACAAGTCACTAAAAAGACAGTAGCACTGGCAGGTCAGGGACAAATTATACTCAAATCCCCATTAACACTGTTTGGACAGTCTGATGATATTGTGCAACAATCACTTTGGTGTTCTTTTCATTTCATCTTCCTTTTTGGAACTGATGGCAGCAACATAAGACTAGGGCATATCATTAAATATGAGTAGCAACTCTGGTCAGAAAAATGAGTCAAAATTTGAAAATAAAGCAAAACACATGACTGATGTTTGCATAGTAGAGATGCAAATTTGTTTGCAGTATGACAGACAACTCCAAAGATGTCATTTTGAACATTCATTGGTTTTCTATCTATTCCAACAAATTCATCCTAAAATTTGTTATCAAATTGTCTGCAAAAAAAAATGTTAATCTTCAAAAGTTTTTCAATTGGTCATAACCTACTATATGGCTTCCTCATTAACTACTGAGGTAAATAAAATCTATGATGCACATTCATTGTCTCTTTGCCCAAGACTCAGATATTACCTTTTTGAAGATTATACTTAACATATACCACCAGCTTGGATTTAAATGATGTTACTTTTCATTAGAAAGTAGTCAACTCTGATGACTGTTAATTCTACAATACACGCTGACTGGGAGAAGTTTAATAATAATAATAATAGTAATAAACAACATTAAAATTTCTAGAATACCATTAGTCTTCTGCAAATGTGAAACAGGCCGGAAACACTGTGACCCACATTTTCCTGCAGAGAATGCAGGCATCTGTGGAGGTTAAGTGACTTTCAGGTATAAAAGAAAGAAAGAAAGGAGGATTTGCAAAAAGGGGAAGGAAGAGAAACAATGATGGGAAATAGTAAAATGGAAAAAGGGATTTTTAAAAAATGATGAAACCAGAAAAAATCACGATCAGTAGGCTTTCTATAATAAGTGCACGCACACACGTGCACACACACACACACACACACACACACACACACAAATGTGGTTTCTGCCCTGGGCAGGGACCATTTCTCACTACTGGTTGAGTGGGTCAGCATCCAGTGAGACTATGCTGAAGTCTGGATTTCAAGGCAACCTCATCTTAGCAGTAGCCCCTATCTCTAATACTGATGAGTTCATTTCTCTGGGGAGGGTCTGGTTGGAGATGAAATGTAGGGAGGGAAGGATCTTTGAGAACAAAGGCTTTGGGGGATAGGGTGGGGAATAGAAAACAGAAGAGCACTGCTCCATTGTTGAGCAGCAGTAGCTCACTATTACATGACAAACAGGAGCTCAAAGCAGGACTCCAGTCAGTGCAGAAGTGGCTGAGAGGCGAAGGTGTTCTAGCCCCCCAACGGCAGTGCCCGCTGTGGGCAAGTCAAGTGGGAAGCAGGATAGGGATATGCAATATGTGTAAGGTCCTGAAAAGTCAGGGCTTCAGTTGTCCTTCCAGAAAACTGAATAAACAAGTGAGCGCTGAAACCAAATACCAGTTCTGCTCCCTACATACCAAGAATGTGCCCAAGTCTCAGACAACCTTGCAAGGGCTGATGCCCTTAGAGACTACACCAAACTGTATATTGACCTTATTTCCCAAACGTAAGAAAGAGAGCAGCAAGAAATCATTATCCTCCTAGGAGAGAGAGAGTTTAGAATCTACCTTTCTGCCAAATTAGAAATAGGATCCTCTTTGTCCTGTTCACATCCCCTTGAAGTTTCAACCCCTAAACTTATTTAAAACCCAGCACCCTCCATACTCCTTAAACAGTGGATGGATTTTATATATATATATATATATATATATATATATATATATATATATATATATATATATATATAGTTGTCAATGAATCTTTTTAAAATTTTATTTATTTATTTATATTTGGAGCAGAGAATCAAACTCAGGGCCTCACACATGCCAGGCAAGCGTTCTACCACTGAGCCACAAACCCAGCATGGATGGATCTTATTCATCTCCATGTTTCCATTTCCTAACCTAGGACTGATCACTAAACATGCACTCAGAAAATATTTGATCAATAAATGGCAGCAAAAGAGTGTGAAAAAACGAGGAAGAAGGACACAGAGTAGCAAGTGGAAAGATAAGCTGAAGCAGCATGCCTTGTTCTCCTGCCCCACATTCCAGCAAATAATGTGAAGGATGCAAACTCAGCTATAGAACCCCTTAAACTTTAAGTAAACTTTTGGACATAAAGCAGAAGGGGAAGAGGCTAATCTCTGGGAGAATGAAGGATAAATTTTGAGGAATATATTTTGCTTAAAATTTTTACTTTAATATTTAAAAACAAGAAAAAATAGACCTTGTTTTATGCTTTTTTTCTTTTTTCTTTTTTTTTTTTTTTTTGCTTTATTTTCAGCCCAGCCCAAGAGAGGGACAGTAGCTGAGGAAGGTCACAAGTGTGTGATGAATGTGGTTGGCTTTCAGTTCACGCCATGAAACTACTGGTGTCCTTGAAACACAAGCTCAGGGCTCATCTCTGGTCTGAGCACTTGTTCTTACAACTAGATCAAATGCAATTCTCCTTTAAAATGCCTGTATTTATTGAACAAAAAGGGGGAAAATCACACCAATGCAATCTGGCATTCATACCTCTGAAGTGTGGTGTGTGTGAATAGTATACCAATTTTAAAATGTGATTTTGAAAATTTCATGCTAAGGAAATGACAGTTGCAACGTTTCTCTTTCCTGAAGGCCCCACCCTCAGACCTGAAACATTCTCTCTCTGGATACAGGAACATATAGGGGCACTTGCTGACAGATGAACAAAGGGATAAAATCCAAGGTAGGAAAGGTCCTTTCACTCTGGAGCTGTCACACCTGCTGAGTGTGTTCTTCAAATGCTCAATCACCCACATTTCCAGGAGTGCCTAGTTATTACACAGAGGTGGGGGCATAAATGGTTTCCCATTTTAAACAGTCTTTTGTTTGCATTCTTATTTCATTTAATCTCATAAGGATACCAAATGGGAGAGGAAAATGCCCATTGTCGCATTCAACATTGGAAACTGATTCATTATTAAATTCAGATGGAACAATCAAGGCTCAGAGAAGGTAATTGACCAGCATACAGCTGTACAGCTATTATTATTAGAGCCAACAACATTTGGAACTCCACTTCATTATTTTTTTAATTCATTAGGTATTTATTATATCCAAAATATACTGGTGACCTCAGCCCAGAGGATAAATTCACCACTATATCTGCCCCCAATGAAACATTAGCAGGGATATGGATAATAATCAGGGCATTGCGAAGACATGTGATGAGGGTGCTCAAAGAGGTCTGTGTGTGTGGGTGTGGGTGTGCAAGAATGAACTCCTCCAAGCAGCAACAGTTATCTGAACCATAAAAAAATCCTGTATCATTAATGAAGAAGAATCTGCCAGGTAGATCGGGAAGTGGGAGCAGACCCACCCTGGTTTGAACGATGGGACCTTCAGAAAGCAGTGAAGCAAAATGCTGTAAACTTGCTCTAAAGAACCCATTAGCTTTGAACACACTTTGCTAAAGAAAGTGGGAGAGGAAGAGGCATCGTTTTATTGATAGCCCCTGCGAGGATTGAGGAATAAATTTCACTTAAGGAAATTGATTTCATTTTTAAAAACTAAGTAGAGGGGTGTGTGTGTGTGTGTGTGTGTGTGTGTGTGTGTGTGTTACATAAGAAATCTATCTTATTCTGTCTTAGCTTGGGTTCTCCAGTAAACAAGCTCTGAGATGGAGTGAAGGGAGTAGATAATTTTTATAGAAAGAGGTTCCTGGGAACATCTGTGAAGGAAAAAAAAAAAAAGTAGGGATGCACAGGAGAGAACTGCCCAGACAAATTACTGACATCAGAATAACACAGCCCCACCAGAAGGCTGGAGTTAGAATAACTCATCAGACATGATCCTCCTTGGAAGGAGGACAGACCTTCTTTCCCTGGAGTTAGCAGGTCACTAGATAAAGACCCTTCTGGGAAGGAAATAGCTCTAGTGATGGTTTCTCTGCAGCTGAGGCAGTCCCTGAAGTGGGGGAGTGTATATGAAGATTCCCCCAACAGCATTTAAAGCCCCGGGCACAGGTCTTTCCTTGTTGGAGACTCTGGGCAAGCATCCCACGGTCTACTCACACAGCAGAAAGGGCCTGAATTACTTTCGGTGCCTGAGACAAGGGTGAAGAAGTCAGAAGCTGAATTCATCATGGGTCTTCTTACTTCCCATTCTACAATATCTTTACTTTAGTAGCTTTGGATCTAAACCTCTTTCTCCCAGGATCAGAAGAATCTGATAGCATAATGAGAAAGACTAGGAATCTGCCCCCACAGTTTTGGGGAGGGTGTTGCTACATCCACTGCTCTCCTCAAGGGCTTTCTCACCCTCTACTGAGCCATCAGGCTGTTGATAAAGACTTGCAGGAATCAAAACAGGATACTAAGCTGTCGGTAGAGGCGCAGCATCAATGTGCCCCCCTGGGTTTGCTCTTTTCCACCCTAGAGTTTCCCATGTGCTGCTAGGCATGTCCTGGTCACATCAGTTCAATGACACTTTGGCTTTGGGAATGGTAACCTGAACCTCTGAACTGTTTTTTTGTCTCTGAGATTGGGTCCTTGAATGTATAAAGAAAATTGATTCATTTTCCTGAAAACTCTGGCCTGAATCTCTTTTTGTCAGTATAATCCTAACTCATACAAATAATGGCATTCTCATTTTTCTTCCTTTACTGAGTTATAAATTTTGGCTACTGAACATACCAGAAGAATCAAATAACTATTTCCAATCCTGAGTCTCTGTGCTCTAACTCTCAGGGTTTATCTCCCTCGGCTGCATGAAAAAAAAAAACAAGGCCATATTACATTCTCCTATAAAAAAGACATTATGATTCCTGATAAGTTTTTACAACAGGAAAAAAACAATCAAACCAAACAAGAAAACTCTCCATTCTGCTCCAATTGCACATTATCAATACAACAGAGACCAATACATGGTAAAATGAGCTTCAATTAAAACTGAAAAAAATTGTAGATAAACATTTCAAAAACGTTTCTTGAATATAACAGGGCAGAAAACACTAAAATGGTCTATTAGGTTGGGCTAAATGTGTCCAACTCTCAAGTTATTTGAGAAGAAAATAAATTTTTGCAGAAGAAACTTAATGGTTTAGCTCTCTGAATATAAAAGTGGACCACTGTTGTTTCCAAACATTTTCAAGCTATAAGAATCTGATTTTGTGGCTCAAAGGTATTTGGAAAGAAAAACTGATGAGGAACATGATGGTTCTTCATCATTTCTTTTTAAGTGAAGAAGCATTTTTTAAAAGTTAATTGATCCATAATAATTATACATATTTATGGGGAATAGTGAAATATTTAGATACATGTAGAGAATGTATGATGATCAAATCAGAATATTTGTATCACTATACCTCAAACATTATTTCTTTTTCTTATTCATATTCAAATTCCTCTTTTCCAGCTGTTTTGAAACATACCATCTGTTATTTTTAACTATAATCACCTATTGTTCTAGGGAGCACTAGAACTTAGTCATCTGACCTAACTAATTTTGTACCTATTAACTTACCTCTGCACTTGCTACATGACACCCTCTACCCTCCAGTGACTACTATTCCATGCTGTATGACATCTACTTTCCACATGAGGGAAGAAGCATTATTATTTTTTTTAAAAAGCATAACAAATTAAAAACTCTCACATTTTACCTTTTAAATGTTACCATGACAAATATGAATATTTATCTGACTATATCATGTTATGATAAAATCTGGTCTTCTGAAACTTCAACATTTGGTTGGCATGTTTTAAAATGTATCATTTGTTTCGCATTTGATCAAGAATCATTTTTATTGAGTGGCTATTATGTGCTTTTCCAAGTGTTTATGATGCAATAACCAAGTAAGGTTCTCTAGAGACATTTTGCTGAAGTTTGGAGGTTTTGCCAACTTCTTAAACTGAACAGAACAATTCCCTTTATGCAATTATTATATGTAACATCAGAAGTCATATATGTCAATTTCTTCCAGAGGAAAATGTTTCAAGTTCACTTGACATATTATTTAACTTTGAATAAAATGAAATTTTTCTGGCAAAATAAATATAACTAATTAGATATTTATACAATTTTACAAGGACAAATATTTTTTAACTTTTTGCTTTTTCAATGACATAATGAGAAGGATAATTCTCTATATATTTATGCAATAAATATGCTAAAAAGTGGTTTTCCAATTATTTCTTAATGTGAAAATAACATATACCCCCTCCTGTACTCTGAGACACATCTCATCTTCTCAAATTGAAAAGTGTCCTGACCTGCATCAAGACAGCCATACTCATGAGGCACTCAAAAGGATAAAATACAAGTTACTAATCCACGGGAGATGGTATTTGCTTCACACTATGGATCATGAATTTATAAAGTGCCTGAGTACAAAATAAATGTACATGCCAAGTCTTCTTGGTTAACCATCAACCTCTCTAAGTTTGGCTAGCTTCCCCTGCCTATAGGAATAATAGTTCTCTTCTAGCCTGGAAAGAGGAGTAGCATTTGGGGGGATCTCTTCAAATTTTATGATTTATAAAGCTGGTATAGTATTTTCCCCTGGTGATTGTAAGTTTGAACTAACTTTGGTTTATTTTGACACAAGTAGAGCAACTGAGCTGAAGGGGGAAAATGGGAACATATAACAAAACAGCAACAAAAATATTCATAAAATGAGACTTCTAGACCTACATTTGCACCAAATTTCCACTCTGTAATTGCTGTATACTTATACTCAATTTGGAAAGAATAAGACACTTTCCTTGAAATTATAGAGACATGGGCATGGAAAGTATGATTGTCATTTCTAATATATCCACACAAGGAACAGATCTTCAAATCTTAAAAGACTGGTTGCCAGATTTCATTTTCTTTCTGAATATCAAGACAATAGTAAGCTTAGGCTAGTTGTTTTCCTACCAAGGTCAGCTTGTGGTAGCTGATCTGAAACATATACTCAAGAGTTCTCCTCTTTGCTTTTAGCAATGGATGGAAGGTTCTTGGATTTATCTTGCCTCATCTACATATTACTGGACACATTAGTAGGCAATAACTAAACAGAAATGGTGATACTATTAGCCAACTATAATACTGCCACGTGCTTAGAGCATACATTTCAAAACCAACATGGTATGAAATTTCTCCCACCCTGCTAGACAATGCAACCAGCAAAGTGGCATGGATGCAAGTGTCCCTAACAATCATGGTGATAAAGCAGCTTGAAGTTAAAATATCGATTCTGGAATCCAGCATGCATTGACTGATGCATCAGCACTTCAACCTGTCACATTCCAATGACAAGGGCAGAACTGAGAGACACATCCTATTTTATAAAATGCAGCCTGGGTTTAGTACTGAGGATCAAAGCCGCTGTGTGATTTTTGTAATGCTGAATGGTGCTCTGTTATGATTGAAAGATCCTTCAGGGACCAAAGGTATGTAGACAGACTTATTCAAGTTAATATTTAAATAATGCCACACTCACCCTAACCCAGTCAAGAATAAAACATCATTGATAGTTTTCCATGCATAGCAAACATAAATATTTAGTGTCTCAAATTTTTTGATTGAAAAAGAATGCAGTCTTTCATTTGGGCTGCTATAACTGAGTAGATGATTGCAGACTGATAAATTTATTTATTCATCTATTGAACAACTGAATTATACAAAATGATGATGTTGGGACTTTAGCTTTTTTTTCAGTTACCTGGCATTTCTAGATGTGCATATCACTGAATTCTAAATGATAAAATGTAAACCAACAGGCATTTTTTTTTTCTTCAAGTACTTTTAGGCAAATTCAATAAAGCAGAAACATATCTGAGATGGGACTTATTGGAAAGAAATATAAGAGGAGCATGTCCTCTCACCAGAGTGGACCTTGGCTCCGGCTTTGGCAACCCATCTCCCCTAGCCCCTGCACATACTGTTATCTATCACCACTCACTGCATTTGTGATGAATTTAACTGAAATATTTGTAGATATAAACTCACCAAGAAACATGACTGGGGGCTGGGGATGTGGCTCAAGCAGTAGTGCGCTCGCCTGGCATGCACAGAGCGCTGGGTTCGATCCTCAGCACCACATAAAAATATAATAAAGATTTTGTGTCCACCAGAAACTAAAAAATAAATATTAAAAAAATTCTCTCTTTCTCTCTTAAAAAAAAAGAAATCCAATTGCCTGCACAAAATTTCCCACATATTCAGTCTATACAATAATTTCATAGCTACATGAAATTGGTATGAAAGAGTAAATACAAATTATGCTATCTTTTTACATCCTCCTTAGCCACAAAAAAAATCATAAGTTAAACATTGACATGGAATAAAATTTATGAAAACTACAAAATACTTAAATTGATTCTGCTAAAAAAGATATTAAATCTTAATGACTAGGAAACTTCCTTAGAGAAATAAAACACAATGTTTAAATAGAATTAAAACAGCAATATAGATTTTTAAAAAATTAATAGTAAACCATAGCACCTACATGAGTTATTAATTAAGAAAAAAAACCTGTGATCATAAAGATTTTAATCACTACCATTTTAGCTTCTGCTGGATATGTAAATTATAACAGATGAAGAGAGAAACGTGATTGAGGGAAAAAAAAATGACACCCTCCTTCTGTTACATTTTTTTTCTTTTGGTTGACATGTTTTCGGTGGCAATTTTTCTCACAGTTAAAAGTTGTATAAAGTCAATTTTAAAGGGAACAAGTAAGAAATGCTCCTTAAGTGGGGAGAGCATTTCATTACTAGCAGTAAAGTTATGTAGTGTGGGAGATGATTTATAGACAAACAAATGCAGAAAGGAGGTTAGGTCTAGGCAGATTGGCAAATTTTGTTCACTTATTGCCATCCCTATACCAGGCATCTGAACTTCAAGTTTATATAGGAATACACTTATGGCTTTTATAGCGTTACAATATCCCTAATGTTTAAAGCTCTATTTTGTATTTTTATAGCCTTACAAGCCCTCCTCAAATCCATTTTCTAAAAATCTTTTCCAAATTATGGCTATAAAATGGCCTTGTATTAGTCCAGGAAATTACCTGAGCCAATGTTGTTGAAGCTTTCCCTCTCTCTGCCCCTCTCTCCCTCTGACACAAGTGTGCGCGCGCACACACACACACACACACACACAATCCCTTATACATACAGAATTGTAACAAGAAAAATAAAATGTCAGTTGAACAGTTGAAATGCAGTTAAACCCCTGTCAAATCCCACCCCTGCTTTCTCTGTCACACATGTGTGGATACACACACACAAGTCACATACATGCATGAATACTTGCACATGCATGCACATAGAGAGGACCGTGATCTCCTTTAGAAGCAGTGGCATTGCTCAATTTATGTTTCATCCAACAAGGGTGCCTGACTAGTGTTAGATGCCCAATGACCACTGAGGGAAAGTAGAAAGAAAAGAAAAGGAAGGAGGGTGGAAAGAAGGAAGGGAAGGAAGGGAGAAAGAAAGAAGTAATGGAGGGAGGAAAGCAAGGATTTAGGAAATGATGGAATACATCCCATCTTAATCCCAGCAGTGGCTGCCATGTCACAGGTGAATTCCAGCTGAGAGATATCTATTCAGGAGCCAGGGACTGCTTTTCTGTGCAAGTGTAAGGCACCTACCTAAGTGATATGATTTCAAGTAGGATCAGAGGAGCCCTGGTTTAAAAAGCAATGGTTCTTCCCCCAACATATTATTGATGGTTGAAATTCCTTTGAATGGGCTCAAGGATTTCATTATACTGTGACCATTAATTATCACACCTCAGGCATCAATCACTAGCAAGGGTGTCCCACTGTCCTGGAATCTTTACCTGCTAAAGTCTAATAGGTTAATACATGTTTTCCTTGAGAGTAGATTTTGATCATAATGATGAGAAACAAAAGGAGTCCCTAGGCACTGGAAAATAACATAAACCAAAGAAAAGGTACAAAAAGGGTCTGAGACCATCCTCAGATTTGCTAGTGTGTAATATAATCATTTATTGCTATCACTAATGAAGCTAGACAGGAACAACCTGCAGAATTAAATTTATAATTTAAAATGACATATTTTCATCATTTCCCTGACCTCAAATAAATGCAAGTTTTGTTGGGCCTAGTCACACAGTGGTCTTGTAGGGTGTTAAACACAAAGGTTGTTTTAAGTTGTCCCCTACCTACAAACAATTGGCTGTTCAGCTGTAAACGGAAATGGCCCTCCTCTGAAGTCTCTCTGGTGCTCCTTGGAAGGCTGTCCACCTGAAGGGAGGTCTCTTTGAGGTTCCTCTCAGCCCGGACATAATGCCATTGATTGTCATTCAGAGCAGAAGGAGACTGGACTACAAGTTCTACTGGGCCATTCCCAACATCGATGGCAAATGTGATCTCAGAAGGAGCTGAAACAAAACAAGGAAACAGGAAGAAGGATGAAAGATGAAGGAAGTTCTCAGTGTGTGGAGAACACAAGTATGTCCTGAATGAATGAGAGAAACAATTAAAGTCACTGTCATTACAGAGCAGACATATTCTTTAAAATCCCTGCATCACTGAAGTTGTTATTAATAATAAAAACCACTAAATACTAAGAGCATACATGTTCCAAGCACCAGCACCCTACCTAGTTGGTCCTAATGGTATAAATCCAGGAAATGGCATAGGAAACTGGGAAACTGATGCCTGTGTGATAAATACTAATCTATGCGGAGGCTCTGGATTTCCTGGGTCTTCTCAGGCTTCAGCTGTGTCATCCTGGACATCTGTAGATATGAGGTCATGTAGGCACTTTTGCTACTACAGAGAGGAGAGACACAGCCTAAGAAGCCCAGTACCCACTTTCATGATATCTCATTAATACATATGATACAAACATATATGCTGTCCCTGTGTCTAAAACAAACAAGAATAAAATTAATTTGAGAGACTAATTCCCCTTGACCAAGGAGAGATTACTGCAATGCCTTAACACAACGCAAGCCTCTGCTTCCACGTTGGATGCCTCTTTTTGCCTCTCTAGAATAATCAGATATCACCAAAGTTAGGTGGCAGCCAGTTAGGAGAAATAATACAATGATATTAAAATACCACAACTATCACGGTGGTTGTGATGGTAATGGTAATAATGATGGTGGTGATGGGAGTGATGACATTGGTTGTGGTGGTAGTGGTGATGATGGTGGTGACTGTGTTGATGAACGGAGTTGATGTTGATGATGATGGTGCTCTGTAATGATCGAGAGGGATGGACTTGGCAGCGTAATAGGTAGACTGAGCTCTCTATTAGGCACTGTGCTAAGCACTGATGGTAAACCCTCTCATTTTAGTCTTCAAAATACCCGGGAGGGGGGGCCATTATTATTCTCATTTGAGTGGGGGAAAACGCCAAGAATAGTTTGCTCAAAATGTCCCAGATAGTAGTAAGAAGCAAACTCCAAGAGCAGATTTCTCACCTGTTTTCTCTATTGAGAATATTATCATGCATTTACCATTATTACACAGGAATTATCTAAATTTGAAGGAAGTGGAGAGGTTAACTATAAAGTGAGGTTAAGGAGAAGGGTCTCATGTGAGAAACTGGAGCCTTCATATGCTAGACCTTATGGTCTTTCTCTGCACTCCTTGATTGTCTCCTCTTCCCTCCCCTTTTATTTATTTATTTTTATTTTTTCCTTTTTTTCTTCTTTTTTTCTTTACTTTTTTTTTTCTTTTCCCTCCCCTTTCAATCAGAAAATGTGCATTTACTTGGCAAAGTCATCAACAGCCAGATCTAAATTATCAGAGATACCAAAGGTCAAACACCCACCCTGGATCATCCCCTTCCCCAGCCTTTAAAACCTTAACAAAAACTTATCCTTCCTATAAGAAGCCTTCATAATGCAACATTTCAAGAAACCAGAGACCTCAGATTGCTTCACCTTCTGGTGAGCTGTGACTTTAATGAGAAGCAGTAAGTCTAAAGGCTGAAAAGGGGGATTTGAGAGAATACACTGATACCACCTTTTCCTAGAGTAAGTTTTTGATGAGACACTTTCTCAGTTTTCTCATCTGTAAAATGAAAATAAAAGCAATACCTATTCATCAGGTTGTTTATATATTAATCTTTTTTAAAAAAAAGATTTTTAAAAAATATTTTTTCAGTTGTCAATGGACAATGTATTTATATGCAGTGCTGAGAATCAAATCCAGTGCCTCACACATGCTAGGCAAGTGCTCTTCCACTGAGCCACAATCCCAGCTTTACATGTTAAACTTGGTCAAGTTTTTGAACTGTGCCTGCCATCCAGTATGAGCCCAAGTTAGTGATGCTACTGTCACTACTTCTGGATGACATAATTTCCCCACCCAGGTGACTTGGCAATGACTTACAAAGCCATGCATGGAGGGAAATGGAATTGAAAGAAACAAATGGGTGACAATTAATGGATAAAAGTGAAGAAAGTCCCTTGAGTCATTTCTTACTTCTGATTCACAACATTAATGGCACTTTGTAGCCCCAAACATTCCAAAACCAAATGATTGCTGAGAGATGAATAGGTTCTGTATTTATTTCTCTCTACAGAATATAGGTAACAATCAGTAAGAATTTGGAGAGAAGAATTTTAAAGATTTTGCTAACAAATATTCCTGCAAAACCAGCCTTGTGGCTATCAAGTTCCACTCAGAGAGCACATTCTGGTGGGGGGGCTCTCTGCTTGGCTGTGTCTCCCCCCACTCCTATGCTAGGTTTCCATGTATCCCTTGTTATATAATGATTGGTTTACTGTGTGTCCCCCTACAAATCTGCAAAATTTGTATGAACTCTATTTTTTTTAGACCCAGCACATAACCCTGGAAGCTCTTGCCAAATTAAAATTTTATTCATTAAAACATGGTTATATCACAACTATAAAATGCAATTTTCCTTAGTTATTTTTTAGCTTTATATCAAGGTATTAGGTTCCTGGAAATTTTTTTTTAATATTATTTTATTCAGATAACCATTAAAGACCTACAACATTTAATCTTTTCCCTCCTAGAACTGAAGGAGAGTCAGTGAAATGAAGTATTAATAGTTAATATTTACTGAGTGCTTGCCATGAGCCAGGCACTCTGCTAAGCATTTTGGGATGGCCTAATGCACTTGAGCCTTATTACTGCCTTGTGAGATTGTTACTTTACAGATGAGAGAACTATAGTGCAGGTGACAAAACAAGTCATCCTAGTGGCAATGGGGTGGAGTAAGGTTTGATTACTGGTGATGTGTTTCTGAACCTCATTTTCAAAACCATTTCTCTAAACCTCACATTGAGACTCCTATATACTCTTTGGGGGCAGTTGAAGCTAGAATAGATAATATAGATACTTGAAAATAATTGAATGAAATATTTGTAGGTGAATGAATGATACACCCCACAATGCCTACAGACTACGTGGTAGTGCACTGGAGCAAACCCAAGCTACCTCTCCCTGGCTGGAGGGAAAAGAATGACCCAGTGGCCCTGGGAAAGCAGTAACTCTGTGATGAGCTTGCATCTGACTTCTCCACACCCTAAGTGTCAGAAAGATACCTTCTCTCAGCATCAACTATTTTACTGTAACCATAAAATAGTGACCATAAAGGAGTCACTTTAGCCTTTGAATGGGTTTTTATCAAGTCAGGTCCTCTGCTAGGCACCAAAAATTCAGAAATGAATGGGACAAGAGGAATCCACATTTTAATTTAAAAAGATTGATAGTGGGAGGTGAAAATGCCCCAACCGAATGTCAACCAATGCTATGACAGAGGAGAAGAAGCCTTCTGACCAGAGGCACCTTTGCGATGTTCTTCCTGACCTCAACGGGAAGACCTGCTGACCATATCCTGGAGAGAGTTCTCTTAGTAAACCCTCACAAGTCTCCTCTGAGGACGAAGTCCTGAGCTTCATGAACATAAGAGCCCAGCTTCATTTCTGTGTCCTCATCTCCCAACGCAGATCAGACATGAGAGTGATCTCAGGTACATTTGTGGAACAAGGAGGTTGCAAGTCTTTAATGTAGCCAATTAACCTCTCTGACCTCTCACGTCCACATCTATAAAATGAGAAATATGAACTGAGAGGAAGAAATATTGTCATACTGATCAGACACAAGCGCTCTCTGAGGATCTGATGACTGCTGTGATTTTTGTCTTTTACACCATAGTTTTGCACAAAATCTCAGGAACTTTGTGAATGCCCTATGCCTTGAGATCTGGAGGAAAGTCATTCTGTGTTCTCCTGAGTCCTAACATTCTTGAATCCTGAGACAATTCTTCAAAGCAGAGTAGGGGGCTGATGTAAGGATCAGAGGGATGGGATTGAGCCCTGGATTCTGAGCCTTGAAGGTGCATGGAAGGACTTTCTGGATTGTTGTATATACTCTCCAGGTTCATTTTCTTCCTCTGCATATTGGATGAGGAATTGAGCAATGATAATTATAGTACAATTCAGAGATAATCATAGGTAGGATTATTTGAAAACAAAAGGAATTAATGTAAAGATTTTAGTCAAGAAACTAATCAACGTAATCACTCAACAATTCAGTGAAAATTAATTTTAGCAGTCTTAATTTTTACTATTCTCTGAGGTTATGACTATCATATATTCAAATTAACATTGAATTTAGTAATATTCTTAGTAGGATATCTCTGAAATGAAAAATTTAAATATTTCTCTCTCTCTACATATACATGTATATATACATGACATATACTTATGTTTGTTTTTTTTTTACTCAGAAACTCAGGAAATTTATGGATTTTTTTCTACTTAATTCGCACTGAGAAGTATTATAAAGATTATTTGAATTAATATTATTAAAACCATCCAGATCATTAGAATAAAAATGGAAAGATTAAATTTTAATCATTTAGAGAATAAGTGATAATATATTAGGCCACAAATAATACTAGGATTACAATTGTACTGAAAACTAATATGTCAAAAATTAAATGCCTATTTGCTGGTTCCCAACAACCACTCTGGGCATATTTTTTTTGAGTGGGGGGGATACCAGGGATTGAACTAGGGGCACTCAACCACATCCCCAGCCCTATTTTGAATTTTTTTTTTTTTTTTTTTTTTTTAGAGATAGGAGCTCACTGAGGTGCTTAGTTGCTCTCTTTTGCTGAGCCTCTCTTTGAACTCACCATCCTCCTGCCTCAGCCTCCCAAGCTGCTGGAATTACAAGCGTGTGCCACCATGCCAGAACTTTGGGCATTTTTATGCAATGACTCATCTCAATCCTGAAAGATGTGCCTTAGAAGAAATCATAATTGATTTCCTTCTACCACTCCCTCTATAGTAGTGCCAGAGTTTGCTTTGGGAAACTACCTTATCTTGCACTTTGGTATCAGGCTAGCTTTGCCTCAGATGGGAGGGAGTTTAGCATAAACAATCTACCATCTTTTCTTGTCTGGCCACAGTCTTTGGTGTCCAGGTTATCAGGTGAGTTGTATACTACCTAAATATTTGATTAGCTGGAAAAGAAATGACTCCAGTCTTTTGCAATGTAACTCTGCTGTAAAGGACAGCTAGCCTGAAGGAAATATTAAGAATTTAGAGCACAGAGAAGATGACTTTTGTTCAGTTGCTGAATTCAAATAAATAAAGCCAGACCCATGGCCTCTGTGCTAAGCCATGTGCCCCAGAACCAGGGTTGAATTCCCATCCTTGTGTCTGTCAGTTCAGAATGAGTTTTCTGTTAATTGTGGCCAAACACATCCAGTTGGTATCTGAGTGTTGCCAATGCCATGGTACATTAATAAATACTGAACAGGTGAAGAAATGTCCAAAGTGGCTCATGAATTGACTTGGACAGGCAGAAATCTGAATCTATATTGGGCTCTATAATTCAAGTTCTTTTTATTACATTATACCTACTCTTAAAAGTGATTTCCTGTGCTCCTTCTCATCTAATCCAAATACCTAGTTCTATATGCACACCATTGTGGGATAATTGTCAAATGGCAATTTTTCCCACAATCTTTTTTTTTTTTTTTTTTTTTGTGAAGTAAATGCTTTTATTCTTTCCACAGAACATATTTTAAACAATGATCACAGTGTTAAGGTTAATAAGATGCTGGACAGATGAGTAGCCAAAGAATGTTACAAAACAACACAATCTCACCAACAATATATCAAATGCAAATTTACTGAGACATCAAGAAAATAGCTAGAAACATCATTACAGTAACTAAGTCTGTAAAACTAGGGGAAAAAGCACTGTATAACAAAAATGCCTTTCATAAGCTATCAAGGGAGCACACGTTAGAGACAAACCAAGTTTCTATTTGAAGTAGCATGTAGCACCAACACATTGGCAGGACCAGCAGAGGGGCAGTGGTGTTGAACCAAGGCATCTGGGACAGAAAGGGATCTCAGGGGTCGCCTGCTGCCAGCCCCTTGTTTTACAAATGAATTTTTCCCACAATCTTGTTTGAAACACTTTCTCTAAAACTTGAGAACATAGTGAAGTATCTTCCTTTTCACAGACTATAGGCTAATCCCAAGGTGACAGAACTCAAATGCCTTAGTTGGAAGTAACTTAGAGGAAATGGATTGGAAATTTGATGGAAACCTGCTGTTTCCTGTCTATCAATTTGGATATATCAACCTTGGAAGCTGCTATTCAGATGGTTATAAAGGAATACTCCTTGGGGATGGAAGCGGAATCTATTTGGAGCCTCTGCATCTGGTAAAAAGACTTTTCCTTTCCAAGCAGCTAGAGTGTATGGGTTCCTTGCTATGAACTCTTTAGGGTAAAAAAATCCCATCTGCCTAGAATCCATAATGTGAGTGAAGCTGCAAATAAAAAATGCAAGATGCCCTCACAATTTGAGCATTTTTTCTTATAAACAATAATAATGATAAAGATAATAACACACTTTGGAAACATGAAACCTTGCATTTTAATTTTTTTATATTAAATCTTGTTTTAGAAATCTATATTCACCAATCTCGTGATAAAATATGCACCAAATAATTACATAAATTGGTTTTTTTGGTAAATTTTTGTATTAAGAACATCTTTGTACAATTCAAAGGGCAAAAAACAGCACCACAAAGTACAAATTAGACATTGATATGTAATTAATGCTAAATTATAACTCATTATCCTCCAATAGTATACCATGACTTTGCTGTGGTTTAATGAATCAAAAGGCCATGGGGCCTAATTTTTATTACATTTACAGTGAGCTTATTGCTTCCATATTATGCAATATTTTCAGAGCATGGCCAAGTTAGTATGAGGAATTTCATTTTACACCATAGCCACAAAAGCTTCCTCCCATTAGTAGACTAAATCCTTAGAGGAAAAGGTGAAACTCCCAATTAAGAGGCTCTCTTGCCTTGTATGTATTGTCCTGTAGCTGCAAAGAAAAACTTAGCTGTTCCTTCATTTGCTGGAGATTTATACAAATATCTCTGCCATCTCTACCAGGCAATGCTTCTGTCTCCTTTTCCAGATCTCTCAAATCCCCAGTGTCTGTTTCTGAGGTGTTGCTTTGTTTTTTCAAGATATTTCATGCAGTCACATCATTGTTGTGATATGGTCAATTGCTTCACTCAAACTATACACAGAGGGATGGGGCACTCAGTGACAGGCCCAAGTCATCACTCTCATGTGCATAACAAGGGCAAGGCAGGGGTGTAGTCCACACCCTGTTTGTGAGCAATAAAAGTGTGCATTATGTACGGAAAACCTAAAGGAATGGCATAAGCAATTAAAATGTATCTAATTCTTTCTGGTTTTTTGTTTTGTTTTGTTTTGTTTATTGGTACTGGGAGTGAATCTACGGACGCTTAACCAATGAGCCACATCCTCAGCCCTTTTTTGTATTTTATTTAGAGACATGGTCTCACTGAGTTACTTAGAACCTCACTAAGTTGCTGAGTCTGGCTTTGAACTCGAGATCCTCCTGGCTCAGTCTCCCAAGCCACTGGGATTACAGGCATGCACTACCATGCCTGGCTTTATTTTCATTATTGAACAGTAATTCTAAGCAACTTCAATGATAAAACATTCCTCCACCAAAATAGTCTTTTGCTCTACCTTTCGACAGATGCTAAAGTCACTGTAAAATTTTAATAATGTGTATATCAACTTCATTTTATTACTATATTTTATTACTTGCCACTTAATAAATGTTATAGTCTGGGGCAAAGTCAACACAGACAACTATTTAAAGTGTATTTAAACACTGCTGGCTTCTGAACATGCAGACTCACACACATGTTTATTTTCAAGAGTAAGAACTCAACTTCTGCCATTTTATCTATACACTTTCTGTGCCATCATTGTTTAGCTTGAATCTACTATTAAATGCAAAATGTTCAGTACCACAAGGGTTGTACCCTAAAAGAACTCAAGAAATTATAAAGCATTGGAAATTTTATTTTCACTTAAAAAAAGAAAAATGTATTATTAATTTTCTGGTAACAAGCATTATTATTTCACCAAAATGATATTTGGTTTCAGAGCTATTTGGAATTTGGTAGAGCTGATCCTAAAACAATACAGATACAGTACCATAATTTCTGGAATTTATTGTAAAATAGAACTTTTATTAATCTTTAGCAAACATTTGCACATCTGTGGCTTTATGTGGAAAACCAATCTAATTTAAAATTAATAAAGAAATATTCTTTGTTCAACATAGAACACAGATGGACAAATATGACTAACACTCTCTTTTTAACACAAACATGTGTAGAAAATAAATTTTGTTGAAGTCATCAACAAATTTGTAGAAAAAAAGATTTAGAAACAGAAATGTTAATGTCTTCATTACTGGTACAGATCAAAAGATTGGTACTTCCCATTTTTATAGAAATAAATTATTTGCCATTGTATTTCATTTTTAGTACTGAAATATATTTTAGTAGTATCATTATATATATATATATATATATATATATATGTATATATATATACTGCTCAATGGTAGAATATTTTACTATTTGTATGTTTATTAATTTTCAAATCATGTGATGATTATTGCTGAATAAAATCTATATATGGGGGATGGACTCTATAGGAAGATGGACATCCTTGCATCTCATTCTGTAGATATACCACTGTTCATGAGGTAAAGATGGGGAAACTGAGAATTCTGATTGGCTAGTAACACTATCGTAGTGGGAGGAGAGAAGTCAGGAAATCACTTTTGAAGCACCAGTGCAACAAAGAATTTACCTCAAATGTCAACAAAATGTATAATTATGATAATGATCTCTACTTTCCATAAAAGGTATAGTCCTTTGGTATAAAATCTCAAAGTCATGGGTAAAAAAAATAAATAAATAAATAAAAATACCCATGGCTCAGATAATAGAACCCACAATAGGTATCATCAAGAATTTCTGGAATGTATATATTTTGATGACAGAATGACTCATAAATGCTGATAGGACATAGTTAGATCATAAAGAATTCAGAGGAAGTGGAAATTATCACTGCTAATTTTACCCTTGTCCAGAAAGATTAACTTGATGATAAAACACACATGCTGTGGTTGGTGTCAAAGTCAAGGCTAACACTTATCCTGAAGATCAATGATAGTAAATTCGTAGATGAGGGCACTTACAGCTTATTTCAAGTCGGATGAAGTCTTTAATGCCAAGGTTTTCAAGGAAAACTCCAGATAAAGCGGTGGTTTTAAAAAAGAAGGAAATATCAGCACTGAATTCCGCATGGAAGGTAGGAAAGTGGAGATAAGAGGCTTCAGTATAAAATGAAACAGCATTCCAGAAGTGTCCTGCAAATGAGAACATCCTTAAGCATGGTTTATTGTTTTCTATGCAGGATGGAAAACACTGGGCATGTGGATAATTTTCAGGACTAGGGGAGACTGCAGGGAAAAGGGATAAGCGAGTTAAAACATCTTGTGCTCATGTAAGGCAGAGAGAAAGCTTCTTTCGATTTAGTACTCACGGTCGCCATAGCAACGCAAGGGACCAATTCTCCAAGCAGCTTCTGAGTTTGATCTGTTGGTATCAGTGATAACTATCTGAGTGACAGGCAAGTGGTCTTTGAAGGAAAGAAAGCCAGTATCATTTGTCCTGCAAAATATAAATTAAAAAAAAAAAAGAAGACAAAATGTGAATAATCTCAGGACTCTATGTCAAGACCCCTCTTTTCAAAAGTAACCTGATTTGATTGCAGGAGGCACGGGTGCAGGAGTACACCAGACGGTCTTTCATCTCAGTAGTGTAAATGGAAGGCTAGAATGCCAATTACAAAACCCATGGCCAGTTTCCAAACACCACTGGATTTTACATCTTCCCTAAATGTGGTTGCAGAAACACTGATAGGTTTACAAAGATTTCTGCTGCTCCTTGTGGCTAAGAGCACCCCACCTGCCCAACACAGTGCTAATGTGACATTAAACATCACCTCATTCCTCATAAAAAAATCAGCTATCTTAGCAACTAAACTTGAAATAGACATCACAAACCTTCTCAAAATCACTCCAAGGATTTGTTTCAGTCACCTGCCAACAAGTTTTAATCAGCTTTAGATGTTTCCTATCACATTTAATTCATGTAAATATAAATATTTATAGTTATTGGTTGCTTTTCATTTTGTTCTTTCTTTTAAAGATCTTAAAAGTTAATGACTCTGACTTTGTTGGTGTTAATTATGCAAGTAAGAAATTGACTAGTTACCTTTTGATAAGAAAGTTTATTAAAAAAATAGGGAAAAAACATTGTCCCCTTCCCCCAATTTCTAGGTAAAAATCAGAAGTAAAAAAACTAGTATTGAAAGTATAAATATTGTGAGCCAGAAATTGACTAGGGATGGGTATATTTTTACCACAGAAATGCCTGTTCAGTGAGTGCCATTAACTCCATTTACAAATGGAGAAACTGAGGCCATCACAGTTTCTAATGTGCCTAAATTCACATTGCAGAAGGGGCAGGAACCAGATCGCATTATTGAAGTGCCCCAGCATCTGTCACATGTCTTTAAGGACAAAGCTTTATAAGTACACACATTTGCTCTGGAATTCCAGATCTCAGTTCCTAGCTGTGTCAGTTTGGGCAAATAAATTCCTTTCTGAAATCCTCACTCTACTCAGTTTCTAAATGGAGATGCATCTGCAATAACAGCATTTAAAGGATTAAGTGAGATTATATAGTCACTGAGCATAGTGCCTGCTCTATGTTAAATATTCCAAAATCTAAGTGGTGACACTTACTTTAGTTCTCTCATTTGTCCCTGAACCACTGTGTGGCCTCAGGCAAGTCAGTTTTTTTTTTTTTTTTAATGAATCTAGCTGTGACTCTGTATTGGAGATTTCTTGCTACATAGTACATGTGGAAAATTAAATTTTAAGATTCTCTGTCAAACTCACGAGATTTTGAGAAAACACATATTTATCTTGGTTATAAATAAATCAAATATTCACTTGCATACTTTTCCTTCCAGTACTATTAACCAAAAATTCTAAGAAACACGATATAGAATACCTATAATTTGAGTACCATATTTGGAGGACATTAAAATGATCTAATTTTAGGTTTAGAGTTTAATTTAGATCATTAAAATGATCTACAATTAGACTTTATTTTCAGTTTGAAAGCACATCTATGAAAGTTATATAGACACAGAATAAACTTGTCTTTTACATTCCAATATATTTTCAAATAGATTTTAAAACAAATTTCAAATAGACAAAATAGAATGAGTATCAAGCCCAGATTCTTTCCTGAAGAAACTTGGTGATTTTATATAGTATTTTATTTCTCTCCATTTTTCCTTTCAAGGTAAAAACGGTCAATTCTGAAGTCTGTCCATCAATGCTAACTTCTGCCTCCTTTACACACTATGGCATCTTGCCTGCATCAATTTGATGTTCTTGTGTCAAAGTGCTGGCCTACACAAATAGACCTGTAAGAATGAAAATCTCTTCCAAAAAAAAAAGAAAAAAATCACATTTAGTTTGATGATGCAAGACACATTACTAAGCGCACTATTTGTTGTTGTTGTTGTTCTAAAAACTTACACTGAAAGAAAAAGTAAGTTGCTTTCCAAAAGTTGTTTAAAGTAGCAGAAACAGATACAAACTCAAATGCCTAGAGGGGCCAGGCAGGTAATAAAAAGAAGTGGAGCCAGCTTTATGTTAGTAATAAATGGAACCTGATACACAGCTTCATTGTCATAGAGTGGGTGAGAAGAGTGCCTGGTAGAAACTAGATGTCTCTCTTAAAGTGGGGCAACAAGTTCCATTAGCAACAAGTAATAATGCAAATCAAGAATGCAAGACCAATGGGCTAGCCTGGAATCTTAATACGAGATGTTTCCATTGTAAATCTTGGCAAAGTACTTAAAATTCTTAAAACAAAAATGAATAAAAATATGGTGGGAACCAACTCTGAGTGGGCCAATAAACTACATGTAAGGGTTGTGTTCAGCCTATAGGGAAGTAAAGTATCAAGGGGAACTTACAAGTTTATTCATGCCCTTAGGGATGCATTGAGAATAAAATTAGATCAAATTTAATTTATGAGTAGCAAGTGTAACTTCACCATTTTGAAACCATGGATAGAATGTTTGGGGTGATATTGATAGCGGTCGTGGTGGTGGTGGTAGATTAATAATAAAATGATACAAATTATGGTGATACCACCTGATAGGTAGGGAGAGTGAAGCTGTAGAATTTTTTTTTCACATTAAAGCTAGCATTTTGTAAATACTGACTTCCTCTGAAATGATCTATGAGATTTTTGTTATAACTTCAGTTTTGAGGTGACTGTGTCATAGTGGGAAACCATTTACATTAGAAACAAATTAGCAAGAGCTGGATCCATGTGGCTCGGTACACTAGTTGTATGACCAATGAGATCACTCTGGACCTGTTGCCTTACCTTCTGAATAGCTATAATACTACTAATGGATATTGCTGTAAAAATCAAAGTCAATAATTTATAAAAAAGCTAACATGCTGAGAAGCAGAGAGACTTGATAAATAGTTAATGAAATTATCAGTGATAGTTGAAATAAAAATGCTAAATAAAGGGAACCTCATTGTTGGAAGGAATGGGCAGGCTAGCCAAAGGGTCCAACTCATAAGAGCATATGGATAACAAAAACAGCATGGTACTGGTACCAAAACAGGCGGGTGGACCAATGGTACAGAATAGAGGACACAGAAACAAATCCACAAAACTACAACTATCTTATATTTGATAAAGGAACTAAAAGCATGCAATGGAGATAGGATAGCATCTTCAACAAATGGTGTTGGGAAAACTGGAAATCCATATGCAACAAAATGAAACTGAATCCCTTTCTCTCGCCATGCACAAAAGTTAGCTCAAAGTGGATCAAGGAACTTAATATCAAATCAGAGACATGGCATCTGATAGAAGAAAAAGTTGGCTATGATCTACATACTGTGGGGTCAGGCTCCAAATTCCTCAATAGGACACCCATAGCACAAGTGTTAATAACTAGAATCAACAAATGGGTTGTACTCAAACTAAAAAGTTTTTTTCTCAGCAAAAGAAACAATAAGAGAGGTAAATAGGGAGCCTACGTCCTGGGAACAAATCTTTACTCCTCACACTTCAGACAGAGCCCCAATATCCAGAATATACAAAGAACTAAAAGAATTAGACAATAAGATAACAAATAACCCAATCAACAAATGGGCCACGGACCTGAACAGACATTTCTCAGAGGAGGACATACAATCAATCAACAAGTACATGAAAAAATGCTCACCATCTCTAGCAGTTAGAGAAATGCAAATCAAAACCACCCTAAGATACCATCTCACTCCAGTAAGATTGGCAGCCATTAGGAAGTCAAACAACAACAAGTGCTGGCGAGGATGTGGGGAAAAGGATACTCTTGTACATTGCTGGTGGGACTGCAAATTGGTGCGGCCAATTTGGAAAGCAGTATGGAGATTTCTTGGAAAGCTCGGAATGGAACCATCATTTGATCCAGCTATTCCCCTACTCGGTCTATTCCCTAAAGACCTAAAAAGAGCACACTATAGGGACACTGCTACATCCATGTTCATAGCAGCACAATTCACAATAGCAAGACTGTGGAACCAACCTAGATGTCCTTCAATAGACGAATGGATAAAAAAAATGTGGCATTTATACACAATGGAGTATTACTCTGCATTAAAAAATGACAAAATCATAGAATTTGGAGGGAAATGGATGGCATTAGAGCAGATTATGCTAAGTGAAGCTAGCCAATCCCTTAAAAACAAATGCCAAATGTCTTTTTGATATAAGGAGAGTAACTAAGAACAGAGTAGGGACGAAGAGCATGAGAAGAAGATTAACATTAAACAGGGATGAGAGGTGGGAGGGAAAGGGAGAGAGAAGGGAAATTGCATGTAAATGGAAGGAGACCCTCAGGGGTATACAAAATTACATACAGGAGGAAGTGAGGGGAAAGGGGGAAAAATATAAGGGGGAGAAATAAATTACAGTAGAGGGGGTAGAGAGAGAAGACGGGAGGGGAGGGGGGAGGGGGGATAGTAGAGGATAGGAAAGGCAGCAGAATACAACAGACACCAGTATGGCAATATGTAAATCAATGGATGTGCAACTGATGTGATTCTGCAATCTGTATACGGGGTAAAAATGGGAGTTCATATCCCACTTGAATCAAAGTGTGAAATATGATATATCAAGAACTATGTAATGTTTTGAAAAACCAACAATAAAAATTAATTTAAAAAAAAAAGAGCATATGGATCAAAAGAAAACTCAAATTCTCATTCAAGAGCTGGGCTGAGGCACAAAATCAGTCAATGTGGTTGCTCCTTAGCTTAGTTATCTGAATCTGGAGATTTCACTAAATTTAGAAAAGCAGAGCTGAGGTGGGAGCTGCTAATTTACTAGTGTAACCTTGGAGCAAAGTGTGGTGAAATGCCACATGCTAAATGTTATTTCCATCAACCAATTTTAGTTAACTGTTGCTCTGGAACCTTCTTTTAGTACAGTCATTTGAGCGACTGAATCCATTAAGAGGGATAATGTTTTTTCCCCTTTTTATGTCCTTTCCTATTTCAATCACTCTAAAGTAACAAATAAAACATTACGCATATGGCAGGCAGACTTAGAAAATTATAGGATGAACTCAAGACCTCAGCAACTTTTGAAGTCCTTGTGTAAACTTGAGTGGATTAATATCAATAGATTCTACATAACCTTCCTTAGAGTGGGATGCACGATGCTGTTCCCTGTGGTTGCAAAGTGGGAATGACCAGGAGGATGGCCACAAGCAACTCTGCAAATCTGAAGTGCTATATTGATGTTTGCCAATGACTCTATCATAGCTTTGTTCAGAAGGCATTGGTTGCATTTTGACTTCCTTCTTCAGACTTCCCAGGAAAAGGACCCAGGGAATTAAGTTGATAAGAATCTCAAAATGAGCTGAAGGGTCACTTGTCTGCTAACAAAAACAAATGCAAGCACTGACAATGTCTACACATGGATAACACCCATCCCATTGTGCTTCCTGGACTATTCTTTTTTTTTTCAGTCCTGAGTACAATGAACATAAAGAAAATATTATTTGCATACATATTTAAAAATTTCTGAAACTGTTTTATTTTTTATAAATACTCTAGAAACCTGAAAGCCTAGGGCTCTTCACAATTAGATGTAAGAAAACAAAGTCAGGTCTTGGCATAAGGAATCACAGTCAATGTTTACTCAATATAACTTTCCTGTGAAGAGATAAAAATGACCCTCAAAACTTTACAGGTATGAAACTGATTTAAAAATAGTGTCACTGATGAAAAATTGTGGAGGCACCATTTGCTGAACATACTCTGGATTCACAGATTTGAAAGGAACAACCAGTAGTGCCATAAATATATGCCTTTCTAGACTCATCAGTCCTAGTCAGGAAGCAAGCAGATTAAAAGTCAAAACCATTGGATTGTGGAGCACACACACTTGTGATTCAACATCACTTAGATGCAAATGACTCCATACCCATCTCTCTCATTCCCTGGAATAAATCAACTCTTTTCTTCAACTCTAAAAATTTTGCCACACTCAAATTCAGTTCCTCCTCAAAAATGTTCCCAAATGTTCTGCATCCTGTCCTCCTTCTCTGCCCTAAATTCCTTCTTATATATTTAATTTTTACATATTTATATTATTATATACAATGATGTCTGATGTTTGTTAACAAATTGACTTGTGTGCATATAATTATTTTTCCCATTGGAAAAGGGTTGATATTATATATAAAGTAGGCTCAACTATATGCAAGGATACCTAAATTATTAGAGCATCTCTTCCAGTAGTGACTTGCTTCCTTGGCTTTCTTATGGTTTTAGGGGTTCAACCCTGGATAATCCTGCATTTTGAATCCCATCTTCTTCTGTTTTCTCAGTTCAATTTCTCCTTTAATAGATCTCTATCCTTATATTTCCCACCTTCAATTTCTCCCTTTTACCCATCTCTTTCTGTTCATATGCTTTGGCTTCCTTAAGTCTACCTCTCAATCCAGTTACTTCTCTTTCTCCTTTTCTCTTCAGGGCCCAACCATTTTTTATGTAAGTATCTGTATTCTCTCCTTTATCGCTTTCATTTTTAAAAAATATTTTGTTTTAGTTGTAGTTGAACACAATATCTTTATTTTATTTTTATGTGGTGCTGAGGATCGAACCCAGAACCCCACATGTGCCAGGCAAGAGTTCGACCTCTGAGTCACAACCCAGCCCCCTATTTTTTTTTTTTGAAGATTTTTCTTTTAGTTGTAGTCGGACACAATACATTTATTTTATTTATTTTTTTATGTGATGCTGAGGATCGAACACAGTGCCTCGCACATTGCTTTTTGAGCGCTCTACCACTAAACCACAATCCCAGCCCCCTTTATCTCTTTTTATCCCTAATCTCTCTTCCTCCTCAACCTAAATAATCATCCTTTCCTCTTTTTAACCATTGAAATGTCTCCCTTTAAATTGCTAATGATCACGCAACATACCAGCCTCTCTCCCCTTCACCTTGTTGTATTATTTTACATTATTGCCTTCATGGTTGGTACACACACACACAGATACACACACAATTTTTTTTTGGTGGTGCCATATTGAACCCAGGGCCTCATGCATAATAAGCAAGCACTCTACCACTGAGCTACTCCCAGTCCTGAACTTTAAAAAAAGTGAAAAATAAGATACCATTTGAAATCATTTTGCCTTTTTTAGAGAGGAGTTCTTTTCTGAAGAAAATCATCTGAAAGTTGGAATCATTACTAGATAGAGTTTAGAACTGCTATTCTTGGAACATAAAGATGTCTTGGGGGTTCAGTTGCAGACCTCATCTCTCTGAATCGAGTGTGAGGGTTGCCACTCCATTTCCCTGGCCATTGGATATAAAGTTTTATCCATGATCTCACTTAATCCTGAGGAAAAATCCTGTGATGAATTGTATAATAATTACCTTGTTGTGCAAGAGAGAAAACTGAGATTCAGAGTGGTGACAAAATTCAACTTGCATCATTTGCAAATGGAGTAGCCATTTGGAGTGAGCCCAGATTTGTACACCAATAAGTACCATGTTATTCTGTGCCTTCACTGTCCCCTGGGTATATTTTCATTTAGTCTCTGCCTTGTTTAGACAGTGCTGAAAGTACAACACCAGGACCTGAGTCCTTGAGCTGTCCTTGGTGGGTTTTGGGCTGACCATCCCCATTCTGTTCACACAGGCTTTCTCCACATGAGATACAAGTCAATTGATTAGGTTTCAGTTTACTAATTTGCAATCATTTTCCAGCCCTGCACTCCCTGAGATTACACCTGGGTCACCTTGGCAAGAATTCTGCGAGTCCACAAACTCTTCAATTACACATTTACAAGCAATCTTTTGGCTTATTTCCACACAAGGCAGACCCATCTATTACATGCTGATTTTTACCAAGAAACTTTCAGAAAGAATTCCCATTTTGCCAGGAAAGTGTCCTCAATATTATTTCTTTACCCCAAATTTGATGAGTGAATGAAGTTTGTGAAGGTATACTATTGCTTCCTTTATGTTATTCATCTTATTGCATGCATGTATATGTACATGTTTTAGACAGTAATTTAAAATCTAGAACTCAGTAGTTCCTCTTATAGCTTATTTATAATACTGTGAAAATCAAGAAAATAATAACAAATGTGATGACTTCCTTTTTATTTTTTCAGAACTGACTGCATGCCATGTCTGCTAGATACACAAACTATTACTAATTCAGCCAATACTCTCTAGAGGATAGTTAACCCCCGCCTCTCTATTTTTTCTTTTTTAATAAAATAAGAATCTGAAGCTAAGAAAGGCTAAATCATTTAGGTTCTATAATTAATAAGCACCAAATCTGGGATTTGATTGTCCCATTATGAAATAAAGTACAACTTAGAGATTTTTTATAATTTTGTATCCAGAAAGTGACAGACTACCAAGAAAAAGAGAAAGAAAATAAAAGGGGGGAAGTGTTAAGATTATGTTTGTATAAATGCACTATATGTATTAGCTCATGATATTTTTCAGAAAAGAAAATAGTTTTTTCTTGCACATGATGAAGACTTTATATTTAAAAAGTATGCAGAGACAATGGGATTTATTTGTCATTAGCCAATTGCATTACCATAGGTTATGAAAGTAGCACTAGGTAGAAATGAAAAAGGCAGACAGAAGGTACCAAGGAGGAACAGATTCAGCAATAGCCTCTGCAGTGAACTGTCCCTTTAGAGCTGTTCCCTGAAGCCATACTTGACCAAGGAGTCCAGCAAGTTTTCAGAGCAAGAAAAGGTTGTAAGGAACGTCTCCCTACCACCACCACCACCTGTTTGGCTGTGTTCTGACTCTAGAGAGTTCTGAACATCTCCATGGTAACTACCTCCACAGGGAAGGGGCTATTTCCCTCCACAGGGCCAGAGCAGCCCACTGGGTACTGATTCACCTGCAATCTATATGAAGACCAAAGTTCCTTCAGCAGTTTGGTCCAACCTATGAAGATCAATAAGTACATCATCTGATAATACTATGGTGGGATACTCCTCAATAATAATAATGTGAAAAGTAGAAACAGAGCATAAATCATTTTTTTTCCACTCTAGACTTGTTTGGAATAGGAAAAATCAGTCACAAATCCAATGTTGTTCATCACAAAGACATGGAAAAATAAGTAATGATATAAGCATACCATGGGACACCATGCAGTCATTAAAATGGACATGGTACATTCATTTTCATGCTTATTTAATAAAACCAAGAAAAAGATCTCCAATATTTGGGGTGGGGGATTGGAAAAAAACAATCTACAAAATAATATATAATTTTATCTTAATTAAAATATAGAACTAATGATAGACCTGTTTTAATTGCTCAGTAATAACTGAACAAACATATTTAAAAACCTGCTACAAGTATAGAAAAATATTTATGTATATAAATATCTTATACATCCAACTATTTTCTGTAGGAGTAAGATTCTGCACATGGGGAAGAAATGAGGACTTAGGGAGCTTCTATATTTTATTCAAATATGCCTGAAAAACCTTGAATATTTTATAATAAGATTATATTTCTTTGATGATAAAAAACTCCTAACATTAAGAAAATCAGAAAAAATAATTCCCTGTATATATTATTTAAATTGTGGTAGAGCAGAACTGACAAGTATAATCAAACTTGCAGAACAGACAAAGAGGTAAGCAATTCATCTGATTCTGATCCTGATCTGAGTAAGAGCTACTCTTAGCCGGGTGATGCCATAAACTTGGTGATAAATAGGTAAATTAAAATGGAAGCCAAGGCCTTATTATATTGAAGTGTATATTTATAATATTTTTGTATAAAATAATAGTCCAAAATCAAAATGTTGTATAAAATATTCTAGATAAATGTGAAACTCACTGTCAATATTGACTCTGTGTTCTAATTATGCACTTTTCCAAATTCTCAAATATGAGACTTCACAGACGATCTGGCTTTTTAGAGATTGATAGATGCAAAAGAAACCTCAGTTTATATCTTTCTTATAAGTAGTAAAAAGGACTATCCCATAGTTATATTTTGTTTTCCAGAATACCTGAATCATAAACTACTCATATTGGATATTTTCTCCTAATAGATGAGATGGCATCATCATAAAATAACAAAACAACAACAAATTATCTCCTAAATACTAACCTTGGCAAAATATCTACTATTTTACCCTATCTAGAATTCTACAAAAGAATGAGGTGATATTATGATTTTGACTTTTCAAACTCTGATTATTAGTTTTTCTTTTTTTTTTCTTGTATTTTCCTTCTACTCTTGAGTGTTCAAAGCCCTTTCTACTCTCTCTCTATTCCAATGCACTCTGAAACATTCTTTTTTGTAAACTCTGAAGCCCAATCATGGGGACACTGGTATAAACAAGGTACTATCAAGTACCCCAGAATGTGTACTCTGAGGAAAAAGCTAAAGTATAAACTAGCAGATAGAAATTAACAAGTAGAGGGTAGATTTAGCATAGAGGAGAAGAAGAGGGGAAAGGAAGGTACTCCACCACCCATCCATTCACTCACTCACTCATTCAGCAGTTAATTAATGGACGACCCACCATTTGCCATGCACACTTATATCCAATACAAGGATGAAGAGCCTTGATCGAATTGCTGGACTTAAGTGGGAATTCAGGGACTGAGTGAGTAACAACTCAGACAATCCTTTCATAATTCCTAACTACTTGGGAGAAAAGCACTTCCAAAGCTCAGTAAAAAATAGAATGACTCACAAACAAAGTCACAAATAATAAAAGTCAACCAGTAGAGATTGGACAATATTATTATTATTTTTTTTAAATAAAGGATAGAACCTTAGTATGCCCTGTGGTGATTTTTCTTTCCTTTCAGGATTCAGGATCAGAGCCCTATCTCAGGATGCAACCTGGTAGGAGGTACCCTAACTGCATCCAGCCTAGGGATCTCAGACCTGGAAGTTTTGAAGAAATCAAAGGTTTGAGAGATCAAAGAACAGCCTAGGCCAGGAAATAGCAAAACCCTAACCCCCATGGGTATATCCAGGGTCATATCATTAAATCCCACGAGAAGAGAACGAAGGGCACTTATGAAGGGCAAAGTCTGGGACCAGAATTAGACATGGACTTTCAAAGAGAAAGGCCATTTGAAAGTAAAGGTATAAACAGGTATCTTTTGCAGGAGGATGAACACTTTTAATTACTTTGTAAAAATTAATTCACTTTAATTGACAAATAAGAAATATGTATATTCATAGTGTATAATATAGTGTTTGAATATATGTATAAATTACTGAATGACTAAATCAAGTTAATTAACATATTACACAAAAAAAATAACCTAAGCGTCAATCAACGGGAAAATGGGCAGAGAAAATGTGTACCATATACACAATGGAAAAATAAAACATTCCTGCCATTCATGATTTGGAGTTCATAATGTTAAATGAAATAACCCTGGCACCAAAAGATAAATAACTACATTTGATAGTGAAAGATAATTAATCTCTAGCAAAAACATTTGTTAAACTTGGTAAACCTTGCTTGTGAGACTGTGAAAGATAAGTAATGGTTAACAGTCAAGTAAACATCAATGAATTCTAAAATGGTCAGGACTGACCTACTAAAAGAAAAAGATGTGAAAATATGTCCAACAGAAGCCATTCATCCATCTTTCATTCATGGCTTCAGCAATGTTCATTAAATAATCGCTCTGTGACAGAGAAGTAGAATCAAGGACTAAACAGAAGGCAAAAGCTCCAGGATTCCATACACTGAAGAAAAAATAAAAATAAGGTCCCCTAAAAATATTCTGTTCTTTAAGAAAAAGACCAGTAGGTTTCCTTTCTTGTCTTATCAGATGAATAGAATTTAAACCCTATATCATTTTTTCTTCCTGGTTTGTATCATATCACTTTGTACAAGGATACACTAAGGGCAAAAGGCACAGAATAGAGTTTTTTCAAAAATCAGATAAAAACTTTTACACTTTCTTGTACAACAAATGAAAGAATGCTCTGCTGCAAAGCAAGAGAACTTTTCTGTCTTTCAACCTGGAGAAATGGATGAAAAAGCTCCTGATCAGGCTGTGGGTCACCATCACCAAGGAGCCCACTGTACACCTCCCACCTGCTGTCCCCAGTGCTGTCTACCCCTGCTTTTCATCCTCCACCTGGAAGATTATTTCACCTCCCACACAGCCCAGCTCTGCTCTGTGCTATCTCCAGGGCTGCAGGCTGGGGATGTCACTGGGATTTTCTTTCCTAATCTCAGTGTGCTTCCTCAGTCTGAAGTACTTGCTTCAGCAAACTCATAGTTGGAAAGATTCCTATCAATTGGATAATTAAATGAAGAAAAGTCCTCTTGCAAACAGTCATTAGCTGTGAAACTGTTATTTATTATAAGTTTCTTCATTCCTTTCTCTTTTTCCTTCCTATTTCATATTTAGGCTGAGATAGAAACCCTTAAGAGATCAGTTCCATGGTAACATCAGCCGTCATAGCCACAGGTTTGGCATCCACAGATCCAACCCACTACAGATTGAAAAGACGTTTCAATTCTAATTGTGAATACTGAACAAGAACAGTCTTTTAAAATTTTGTCATTATTTCCTAAGCAACACAGAACAACTATTAACATATCATCTATATCGTATTAGGCATTATAAGTAATGTAGTGATGACTTAAATTACAGGGAAGGATGTGTGTAGGTTCTATACAAAGTACTACTTCACTTTACACAAGTGACTTGAGCGTCTGTGGATTTTGCTATAGGGGTGAATCTTGAAACCAAATATCAGGAGACAACTGTACACATGATTTACTTATCTAACTGGGACTTCCTTTTACCCAAGCAAATGTATTCCTAGAAATATCCATTGGGCAACTTTTTTCTCTCCACAGGCACTCCATCTTTTGACATCTCTTACTTTCACCCAATCCAAGAGAACACACCAATGTTCATTAATTAATTGGTTCTCATTGGAACATATGACAGTAAGTTACACAATTACAGAGGCTTATTGAAACAGTCCAAAGAATTCTCAATCACCAGAGGCTTCGAAGTTGCCCCAGGTGTCATGAGATATCTGACGTAGCAAGAAGAAGCATGCTGCAGTGATGTGATTTGAAAGATCCTGGGAGAATTCTTTCAGCATCCTCACTGACTAGCCATGATTGAAATCCCAACATTAGCAGTTTCTTTGCTATATAGTCAATAGGAGAATCCTTGAATTCAGCTGAAATATCATTTTTTTGTTCTCTTACTCAAATGACCTTAACCATGCCACTAATTATCTCTGAGCCTCAGTTTCCTTTTCTGGGTAAAGGAGATGATAATTAAACCAACCTCAAGGGGTATTGAAATGTAAATATCAGAAACAGTACATAAAATACTAAGAACACTTCAGCATGTAATAGCATTTTTAAGGGACAATATTATTTAGGAGTTGTAATATATTAAACTGCTCTCTAGAAGGTGCTACATTAGCCCAAATCTGTTCTGATTAACCTTCTCCAAGATCAGAAACTTGAGGGAATTTTACAAGGCAAAGCCATTTGTGGTTTATTAGATGCCCTCGGAACACCAGCAATGCTAAAAGGAACATGCTATCTGAAACAAAAATCCGAATTTTATGTGGAAAAGCATCTTGACCGTAATTTGGTCAAGAATAATGTTGGATGAATGTTGAACCTAATTAATCATTTCACCACAGTATCAGCTTTTGTACTTTTCCTTTTTGCAATAAATAATGGAATTGGGTACATAAAAAATGAATGCATTTCCACAAGGTTCTACCAGGTGCTGTGTCTGAATGCATATTGCATGTCCTCAATCCCTATGCTGACAGAGCTAGCTCATTGATATTTTCCACAGAAGGAGCTTGCTTCATGATCTGGATTCAACCTTCTTTCCTAGCTTCATCCCCTGTAGATTCTCCATATGAAACTATGCAACAACTACACCAATGAGCCCATGTTTGGGGGAAATAGTGGTTTTCATTTTCTTTTTCACATTACTCTGTCTCAGCACACAGAGGTTCCTCCTTCCTGTATAACACTAACTTGCATATTCTTCTAGATGGCTGGCACAGAAGGGAGACTTTGTAAATAAGCAATAAAAAAGCAAATACCACATGGCATAAAACATACAGTTGCTCATATAAAAAGTTATTCCCCCAAATCATGTATCCTTAGACAATGGATAAAACCTGGAATCTCAGCCTCTGTGTTTTCATGAGAATGATGAAATGCACTTGTTCTTTTCCCACCTAGACTTTGCCCTGACAGGTTCCACAGGAACCCCTGTGGATAAGGCACACAATGTTCTGAAGGGAAAGTTAGTTCTCCGCTCCTAATTCTTGGAAAGTTGGCTGCTAAACAAGACCCATATCTCAAAATGACTTCTGACAATCTAATAGAGGTTGCTGGCCCCAGAAGGAGGAAGAGGGTGGGATTTTTGCATGCCTCTAAAGGAAATAGAGTGGTGAGATATGCAATAATCTCTAAGGTGCTAAAGATGTGCTGGCCCAAGAGATGGAGGAAATGATGTCCCTCTGAGCACAGTCTAGATGATGAAGACAAAGCAATACATGAGGGGGTTCAGAGGTTCATGAACTAATGATCAGGTCAGAGGAGGGAGAGGCTGGAATCTGAGTAGAAGACAAGATTGGTAGAATGTTCCAGAGAAGTGAGTATAGACTAACAACCATATTAAGTGAATGATACCATTGTCCTCATTGCCCTTCATTGTGCAGTAAATTAAACACTGGCCTGTTGTTCCCTAAAAGATGAGTTTCTCAACAATGTGCAGTGGGAAAACACATCAAAGGAGAAACACTTCCCTTTATCAGTGACTTTCATCTTGCATCCTACCTCTTACATCAACTTCTCTAATTATACACCAGGAAGTGAAGGTGTTTCCATTGAAGCCTATAAATCTGTAGATAATATCTAATATCATGCACAGTGAAGCTGAACTTATGAATCAAAGAGATGACTGAATCCAAGCTGCTGGGAGTGGAGAACTTGAATATGTTTTCCTGGCAAACACAGCCCTTTACCATTTATCACACGTAAACTCCCATGCTTGTAGAAGACATTTTTGTGGTGATTCCTCCTCTCCAAAGATATTAAAGTTTATGTGTTCCTCCAACTAAACATCAGGTGTCTACTGCCTCATGAGCTGGTCTTGAGTGGTATAATGTTAACAGAGATACAGTCACAATCCAGGACACAACTTATATTTTTTGTAGGTTTTCACAATGCTATCAGAGAATTTACTGCAGGTAAAGTAGAGGTCCGAAGAAAACCAGAGGGCCATTGTACGTGCAGTCAACTTCATCTGATTCTCTCTATATGAAGAAAATAGGGTAAGGAGAAGACAGTCAGGCAACTTGCCTTAAGACAGCAGCCCTGTGGTGTTCTGAAGTGGTTATCCATATCATATGCAACCCAATGGAGCCAGATGCTCAGCCCTTTCCTCACTGAAGTGAGGTTTAGACTCAACCTGACATTTTACTTGCAGCAGTCTCTGCTGGTAACAATTTGAACAGTGAAAGAAAATTACTGTACTAAAAAGAAATTTTATCTGGGCAGAGAGCAGCTTGACATAGGGATTCTTAAATGTGATTGAGCTGCATTTGATGAGGCAAGCAAAATTGCATAATCCAAAACCAAAGAATGCCTTAAATTCAGTTAATACCAAAGGGTATGTGAAAATGTTCTGTGCATATTTTCATAGCTAATAAAGTGAAAAGCAAACAATTCAGCTGGAGGACGAAGGAAACATAATTTAATGGTTATGAAAACTTAAAACGAGACTACACTTTACAGAAGTAACTTAGTTTAGGAGAGTTTGATATACTATCACTATAGATAGACCAACTTCAAATTTGGAATTTATTATGTGATAAACATGCATGACCCTGGGAAAAATAAATTATCTCCTCCCAGCCTCTTTCAATCTCAAAATGTAAAGCCAAAAAGTCTTACAGAATATAATGACTACTATGAAGATTAGTTAGTTGATCAATATATATGAATTTCCTATATATTTTTTTTTGGTGGCAAAAGGAACTAAAAAAACAGTGACAGAAAGGAGAAACTTCCCGTATAATTACACATTACAACCCCATCACTTCCTTCACCCAAACCTATATTCCACCCACAACAGACTCAGTTGCATAGCTCAATATTGCTTTCCATTTCTTTGGTTTGAAATGCAAGATTCCAAATACAAGAAGGCAGGCAATGTTGTAACCGTATGCCTTCATGTCACAAACCTCAGTAGTAGTCCTGAAAATATTAGAGCTAGCTATTTTCAAAATTAAAAACAATCACAAATATCATGGGGCCTGGGTTCTTATTGAATCTCTCATCCACATCCTTCTCTCTTTGGGGAAATTTCATGCATCAATTAATGTGCTTCCTCCACAACTGTAGAAAGATCGCAATTCTCATTACCATTCATCCTTGTCAGCGTCACAATTGCAAAAATGTCGAATGTCCAGGCAACTCTCTTCCAGGCCACATCCACACTGCTGGACTCCAGGAAGAGACCCTCCCCAGTAAGGATGCCTTTCATTGGACCGCCCGATCCACCAGGTAAATGGCGTTCCATCTGAAAGACAAGAAAGTTCACAGCTCAGGGATACAAGGTTGAAGCAGAACACAGGAAATCATAGAACTGAGAAGAAAATGTCTCAAATGTCTCAAAGAATTTGGGTTGTATGTGTACACCCACATTAAAAAGGAAGGAAATACTTTTTGGAGATGGTTTATCATGATTCACAATACATATATGCGTAATCTCTCTGCTTTCTTTTCTTCTTTTCTTCCTTCCTCTTTTCTTTCCCTTTTCCCCTTCCTTCCTTCCCTCCTTCCTTCCTTCCTCTCTCTTTATTTCCCTTCTTTTTTTTCCCTCTTTCTTCCTCCTTCCCCCTTTTTTTTTTGGTCTCTCACTCTCTATATATGTAAATATATGTATGTATGTATGTACACACATATATGAACATACAAATCATATTTACATCAAAACTGTTTGAATATTGATTATTGACAACTCTCGGAGGCAGGGCCACAAACTCAGGTTCCTATGATATCAGTGAGTAATCATAATTGAGTGAATTGGACATGCGTTGACATAAACCAAACACAAAACATTATGTATGAAATTTAAAAATTCCCTTTAAAAGTACCAAAGACAAAAGCACCACCATCACCAGGGCCAGAAAGAGTCTGACCTTTGTTCTCTGCCTCTGTTAGACAAGGAGGAGTGTGGAGCCTGAGAAAAAAGGAATGTTGGTTCAGGAAAGGAGTCCTGACCTACCTCCCATGGCCTTGTGTCAGGATAAGAACAGCTCCAGGGTGACCTTATATTTTGATTTTTTTTTAAGATTAGTTATGAAATTTCAAGTTTGTAGGTTTGGAGAAAACCCATCAGATAGGGGCAGTGGCACATGCCTGCCATCCCAGAGGCTCAGGAGGCTGAGAGATAAGAATCATGAATTCAAAGCCAGCCTCAGCAACTCAGAAAGACCCTGTCTTTAAATAAAATACAAAAAGGGCTGAGGATGTGGCTCAGTGGTTAAGTGCCCCTGGGTCTAATTCCCCACAAACAAATAAAAACCATAAGCATCAGGAAAGCCAATAATATGTAGAGCAAACAAAACCTTCTGAAGGCCATTTTCTCATAGAACTGAGAAGAAAATGTGCTTCTCAGTTTGGGGAAACCCACAAAATGAGTTTAACCCACATAAATGGGTATGCTACATATTATTTCCAGTTCATATAGTTAATAGAAAACCATTCCTGAGTTTTGCTGTCATTAATTTCTTTTTTTTACAAATTTGAATGTATTAAAACCTGTTAGATATTTTTTTTCATGATTAAGAATGTTTCAGTAACATAGTATTACCATTGAGAAAATTATAGTGTATCCTAAACAACAGGTGTAGACTGAGATGGAGATGTTTTACATTAGGCTGAAAGGTATCCTGCCTGGGCTCCCTTTGATAACCACTGTTGTGTTTCTGTTTGGTATACAAAAGGCGCTTATAATGTGCTTATTTGAAAAGTGAAGGAAATATTTATTAAAGAATGTTTTTCATGATCCATCATTTAAAAGTAGAATAATAACACTTGTTTGAGGAGGCTATTAGGTTTTATTGTGCAGTAAGTTCTCATTTACAAATAACCCCAATATATAAACGGTACCAACTTTCTTTTAGTTGTCCTCGTGGATAAGGTTCTCATGGAAGCTACTGTGTCACGTCAAGAAGGAGACCACCCCAGAGCTTTCCACAATTTGTAAAATATGCGAAGAACATGAGGAAGACTCTATTAAAAGCAGAATTATTTTAGGGGTGCTACTTCACAGCAGACAGTCTGAAAGTCTGTATTAGCCCCAACATAATGTTGTACCTATCTAAAATAGTATACATCCCTTTATACTCTTCTGAGCTAGAATAGCAGTTACAGATATTTGAGGAAGCAGTATCCTTTTTAATAATAATTCTAAATGACATAAATCCATTTTCCCTAGTCCCAAATATTTATAAGTCATTGCTAAGTACTTCAAATGAATTGGTTTCTCCTTAAATCCCCACTCATTGATGTGGCCTGGAGGGCTGATGGGTATATCTAGCACATACAGCGCTTTCAATACGAAGCTTGGGTAGATGGTTCCATTGTGTGAGTCCAAGTAACATAATACTTGGGCAAAGGATTTTCTATTTGTATGCATTCACCAGGGTTGGCTTGAGTCTAAGAAAGGGCAGAAATCGCTTAACCCCTTTCTCTTTTCAGCACTACCCAGAGATCTCCTCTTAAGAACATAGAATCTAGACTAAATAGTCAAGCTCAGTGTCATCATGGATTTATTTTTTTCTATTTATAAACTATCCCAAAGGGTAAGCACATTAACAGTCCTGCCTGTTATCAATGGTATAATTTTCTGAGCAAGCAATTTGTACGCAACTGACCATGAATATGTTGCTTCTAGAGGCTTTACAATCCTTATTTGGTATTTTACCCTGTCTAGCAGTTCTATAAGCTTCTCAAGCCCATTTTGTTTTGAATGTATTAATGTCTTGTACCACTGAGGCTCAACAGTCCTCTCCTAAACTCTAGCAATGGGCTTCAAGGTTACAAATTGTATTAACCTATTGACTGTCAACAAAGAAAGAAAAAGGAAGGGAATGAGAGAAACATTTTTTTTTTTTTTTTACATATATATGAATGATGTTGGTGAATTTTTTTCTCCAGATGTCCCAGCTCATCCCTGTAGAGGACTGGAGAGAACATAAACATGAGGCAGCTGAGGCTCAAATAGGATAATTGATTTGCCTCAATTCATGACTCTAATGATATAGTCAGGAAAACATTCTATGCCTTAACTGCAAATTTTGACCACTGAAGAAATTGATTTGTTTTTCTCTTTACAAAATTTTCTTTCACAAAGGAAAGAAAAAAAAAACATAATTATAAAAATTGCACTTAAAAGATATTACTTTATTCAGTGAATATTTACTGGGACTTTACAATATTTCAGGTACTGTTCTGAGCACTTAGAAACATCATTGACCAAAACAAACCAAAACAAAGAAACAAATAAACAGTGCATACTTCCACAGAGCTTGTATTCAAATAAGAGAAAATGTACAATAATAATAATAATTAAATAACTTAGTATTTAGAAAGAATAAAAAGTATAGAAAAATAGAGCAGACTAGGGAAGTTGAGCGTACTATGAAAAAGGGAGGTTTTCAATATTTAGTGAAAATGGTCAGGGGAGACTTCAACTGAGACAAACTATGAGCAAAACCTGAAGGCACTGGAAAAGTCACATGTGGCCACCGACCAAAGTGCATCACAGACAAAGGAAATGGGCAACCTATGGCCTAAAATAAAAATCAAAGCATTTTCTAAAATCCACGACCATTGTGGTTTGGATCTAATAACATGCTCCAAAATGTTTATGTATTAGGCAGTAAAGAAATGTTCATAGGTGACATGATTATGAAGCCAGAATTAGGCAGTCAGTATAGATAGATAAATTGACTCAGTTCAGATCAAGTCAAGCCAATTTTGAATAAGTCCTGGGATGTTGGAGACTGTCCCCTGAAGAATTGAAATGTTAATTCCTCCAGAGCCCATCCTCCACCCTTATCAAGAACCTGCCCCTGCTCCAACCTGTGGCCAAGGTAACCTGTCCCAGGAGTTGCCCCTCCCTATAGGGAGCTATAAGGTTGATAATGTGTTCTGAGCTGTATCATCTTGCCCTTCCCCCTTCAGCCCACCAGTTTCCCACCTTTTGGCCATCCCACCAAGCATTCCTGGGCCTAGTCACACCTGCAGGAAGGAGAAAGATAAGGGGAAGAGGGCAGGAGAACAAAGGAAGCCTAGGACACATAAAAAGGGCAGAACACCTCACTTCCAGGGATACCATGATACCAGCTATGGCCCCCTTCTCCCTTGCGGGAGAAGTCTATGTTACCCCCTTTTAAATAAACCCGGCTTTATACGCTTGCCTTGGCGTGCTTCTCTAATGTTTAAACTTCAACATGTCGGATAACTCATCACTGATAACTAGCAGTATCCATTAAACCTCTGAAATCCCAGTTGTGTTTTTTTTTTTGTTGTTGTTGTTGTTTTTCCTTTTCAGTAAAATGAGATTACTTATAAAAGTGTCTACCTTTACAGATGTTTCTAATGAAACAACAGACTCTGTGAAAAGTGGGGTAAGGGCAAACAACAATTTTACTTTGACAATCAGGAAGCCATTCTGTTTTGAAAGGAAGCAGAATGGGAAACGAACAAATCAATTCACCCCACAGCTGCATTCATGCAACATAGTTTACAGTAAAAGAAAATGAAAAACCAGCCTCTATCTCAGAGCAAAGCCTGTCCAAGGAAGGGACATGGCCTTTGTCCTTGGAAAAACCCACAGAGCACTCCTAAACAACTTAGCAGGGTGGCAATGTGCTTATCTACAAATAATAGGAGAGATCTGCTGCGCCAGTTGTCCCTGACTCAGTCAGGCTAGGTGGGGATCCATAGCAGCCCCCTAGCAGCCACCAATCAGCATGAGACAGGGAAATACCTGGGATGCCAGACGACCCTCCCAGTAGTTTATGGTGGTTGATAACATGTTGGGAAACCATGTAGTTCAGCACGTACACCCCTATTGGCTTAAACCAATCAGTTCAAATGAATACCCCTTTTGTACTGACCAATCACCCCTACCCAACTTGTTCCTGCCAGTGTGCTAATTATGTTTTAGAGTTGTTATTTGATTTGGTGTGTGATGATTTGCTAAAAGAGGCTATGATGTATGTGAAGTCCCTGCCCTCTCCAAAGAATGTATAAAAATGCTGCAAACCCTGGGCTCGGGGCCTCTCAGCGTCACCAGTTGCTGTGTGTGTGCTCGGAGGACCGAGCTAGCTCGAAATAAACACCTCTTTGCTGCTTACATCGATCTTGTGTCTCTGGTGGTCTTTGGGGGTCCTGAATTCGAGCATAACAAAACATGCGGGATGCTTTTTGATCATAGGTCCTGAGGCCCTGCAATTTTACAGGCCAGCTCCTTAGCCAGGGGACAGTTTTCCTTCCCATGCACAGCTGGCAGCAGCTATATACCACAAAAACTTCCTCTAAAGAGTCCAGATGAAAACCAGTAAAGGATTACCTAGGAGAGCATACCAGGATCTCCTAGGAATTACCTTAAAGATCTTGGAGGAAGGTAAGGACCCCAGAACATAGGATATGAAAAAGAAACCTGAGGAATTGCATTAATTTGTATACTTTTACACATTTAGAATCATTATTATTATATAACTTCATGTATACAAATAAGTTCTGGGAAATTCAGATTACATAGTTAGTATGCAGATCTCACTACCTTTTGATATATAGTCAGAAGTGGGATAGTTGAATCAGATCTATACATTATTTTAAATGAAATAAGCCAGACCCAGAAAGATATGTACTGCCTGTTTCCTCTCAAATGTTAAAGTAGAAAGGGAAAAAAATAAGTCAACCTGAATGTACAAGAGTGATTAATAGAGGTTGAAAAAAGTGTGGAGGTCTGGGAAAGATGAAGGATACAAGAAGGTGGCATTTGACCAGTGCTTGCTGCATGCCTGTAAGGATATATCACACTGAATCCCATAATGCATGCAATTAGTATATGTTAGTTAAAATAAAAATAAAAGATAAAAATAAGCACACAAGTACACACATACTTATACAAATTTTATTCTTTGAGTGTTACTCAGTTTTTTTTTTTGTTTTTTTAAAATCCATTCCCTAGAACCTGAATTATCTGCTGATATTTTTACTGGTGTATTATAATGATACATAATAATGAGCATTGTTATGTCATCTTTGTACATGCACATAATTTTTTAAATCTGTGAATTTTAAATGCTAGGATATTTGAGAAGCTAAAATAGAAAATTTTATAAGACAATTATTTAACCCACAAGGCAGAGCTGACTGGATGGAGATATATATGTAGGCTCAAATTTGCTCATAAAATCTCATTTCCAGAGATGTTTTCTTAGCTTTTTTAAACACAGGGGGCTTCTTTCCCTCTCTATCAGTGCAGAGGTGTAGTTGAAAGGCCTGCACACTGGATCTCTATCCCCACTGCAGAAACTTTGGGCTGTACTTTACTTTCCATTTGGATTACCAATCCTAGGTTACCATTTATCTGACAACCCTCAATAAAAATCATGCAATGTAAACTTAGAAAAGAACTCTCAATAGTTAGTCAAAGGATGATAGACATAAAAATAATACTGCATATTATATGGTATCTTGTAAAAGAAATTTAAGTTTGGCAAAACTTAAGTGTTTTTTTGGCATGTGTGTGTGTGTGTGTGTGTGTGTGTGTGTGTGTGTGTGTGTTGAGTGTGAGAGAGAAAGAGAGAAGAAGAAGGAGGAGGAGGAGGAGGAGGATGAGGAGGAGAAGGAGGAGAAGAAAGTGGAGAAAAACAGAGAAAGAAAGTTGCATATTTACTTATTAACTTGGAAATTTAAGCTCATGTCTCCTCCTTTATGAACAATTTTAGAAAAAATGTTAGACCTGAATTTAAAGTCTTAGTAAAGGTCAAGTCAGGAAGTTTTGCTAATGAGTACATAAGCATTCCATACCGCCTCTAATGTTTCCTCTTTGGAACTTATATATGATATTTATAAGGAAATAATTCTAGGAGAGAAGAAAACTCAATATGTTTTATAAAACAAAAATAAGACAAATTTATACATGTTTAGTTCAATTGTGCTTTTCCTCACATAAGAAATTCAAGATTGGGGCTGGGGTGTGGCTCAGTGGCAGAGTGCTTGCCTAGCACATGTGAGGCACTGGGTTCAATCCTCAGTACCACATTAAAAATAAATAAATAAATAAATGAAGGTATTATGTTCATCTACAACTAAAAAAAAATATATTCAAAAAAATAGAAATTCAGGATAATTCATTAACCAGGTTAGTTGCACAATTTTATGGCTTCGTCACGAGGGACTATTGAACAGAATCCAAAGTGGAGATCCCTGTTTAATCTTGCAATTGTTAAAGTCCTGACAACCTGGGAAACAGAAAACACAATAGCCTCTCAATAGCCAAGAGAATTTGGTGTGTTCCCACTGCTAGGAACAGTCCAAGCATCATTTCAAACAAAGCCAGAGTGGATCTGAAAACTTCTGTAGATAGGGGAATGGTGCTACTATGTTGAACTATTATTGTCATTGTTTTCCTTTATTTCACTTTTAAGTTTAGAAGTAACCTAGGCTCATCACCTTACTTTTGGGTAAATACAGCATGCCAATAAAAAGGAGTTTAGCTTTTACGGATTTAAAGCTTTAATGGGTCTACATTAATCAGCAAATCTTGACGTTGGGTTCATGGGCACAGTAGACAGTCCTGCCCCATCAATGTTTGGTTAGGTTTTGCTTCCTGTTTCATATCCATGGCATGTGGGCAGAGATGACAGCAGGTCAGGTAGAGTCTAGACCTGAAGAGGAATGCACATTTCCCTGCCTCTGGACAAGTTTCTCTGTAACCATAGAAACATATTCAGATGGTTTGGCTTCTCCAGCATGGACCCTAGAATGTGGCAATGGAAGCCCAATGGACACCCAGGATTGTGAGCCTGAGGAAAATGACCGAGCACTGCATGTCACTGAGCTCTGGTAACGGGTTATAGCATTACTGTGTCAATAACTAACACAAAATAAATTGGATATAAGCAGGTAAAAAGGAATCTATACAGATTGTAAAGAAACATAAAGATCAATGACGGTCCTACATTCAAGGAGTTCTGTGATTTAGTTAGGAGTGTAAATAAGGAGTCAAACAGGTGGAGAAGAAATATTAAAGGAAGCATCAGCTGTTTTTACCCACCTCTCCTCTGACTTCCTACCCATCCATGGGAGGAGTAATCAGTCAGCTCACCCCTAACACCTTCTCCTATTCCTACCCACATTCTTACAATTCTATTTCCAACTCAGTACCAAGTACTGGCCTTGTAATCTTCAATTTCATGCCTTTCTCTACCCCCTTCAAGCACTGTTCTTGGTTGTCTCTGTGATGGTGATGTGTGTGTGTGTGTGTGTGTGTGTGTGTGTGTGTGTTTCCCAGTGGTGATGGTCTGGCCTCATCTCTCTGAATCTCAGTGTCTCTCACCCATTAATTCACTTGGAAGCATGGAGAAACAATTTCATGGCTGGTCATTTCACTATAACCTGGTGAAGCCAAATCTTGGACTTCTTATAACAGCTTCTACTCACCAAATAATGCAAGACCAAAGGTTTCATATGAATTAAATGTAGTAAATGATTCATAAAATACTATAAATAATAAAATGATATAGATTATATTATCATTACATTCAATGATTCCTTAATTCCATGCTGTGGAAAGGTCATGGTGTGACCTATCCATGATATAAACTTTAATAGAATTTTGTTACCCTCAAGAAGCTCATAACATTTAGGGGGAGAAGGTCATGTGCATAGCTGTGAGTGGTTCAAAGCAGAACGAGATAAGCTCCAAGCAGGGTAGTTAATAAAATGCTAGGGAAGTTCAGAGTAAGAAGCTAACTTTTCTCAGGAGTCCTGGGAAAGGTCTCATGGAGGCTCTACGTGGAGGAGGACTTCAGCAAACAGTGCTATGGGGGAATTTCAGAGGGAATATGATAGTTCGCTTCAGTATCTCTAGGAAGAAACTATTTGAAATAATGATATTTCTACACCTACATACTGTGTTTTATTTCATTGATTGAAGTTGAGTGTTGTAGGTGTAAAAAATCAGAGTAGCAAATGATGGCACCAAGGTTCCAAGGCCATCAGGCAATTACCAGTGATTGCAGTACAAGGTTTCACTGTATGAAAAAAACGTGAATCATCCAAACACTGGCTTAGAAAAGTCAATCCACTAAAGAAAGTTTTTCAGGTATGCCTTTTTTTCCCCCCAAATAGATATCATTTTCTGAGGAAACATTTAGTTTAAAAGAAAAACAACCTCATCCATATCAGAAAATAATGGCAGCCATTTATCAAAGTCAATCTTCTTCTTACTGCTTGCTGGTCAGGATGATTAGATCAGAGCATATGTCTAATAGTGTGATTAAGAGCTAGTCAGTGACATTAGGAATTAACACTTTTATAATGTTGTTCATTGTTCTCCTCTCCTGCCTATTTAATTGAAGTTAACCCAAAAGAGAGAGGGAAACAGAAAAGATTAATGATAATGCTTCCAAAACAAATGATAAAAGTCACTTGGATGGGGTCATTTAAAGCTGAATTAGACACAACTCTCTAGAATTCACCACAGGGATCCTTCATGGTAAGAGAAAGGTAGAAAAGCAATTTAATTTAAGTGATTCTATTTACATTGTTTAAACATTTGTGAAAAAATATAATTATGTTTTTTATTTTGATATTATAAAACAGAATATGCTTTATTTTGATATTTTTTGAAGAGTTATAATGAAGAATTCAAGCAAGGTGAAGTGACTTGTTTAAAGCCACCAGGTAACTGAGGGACAAGTTGGACAAAGGTAAAGCTCCTAGGCCCCTAGGACACTACATATCATGGTTTGACTCCTGCACACCACAGACCAATTTTTCAGCGTTCCAGAAAACACTGAGGTAATGTAAGCTTCACAGATAAAAATGACAAGTTAAATACACTTTGATGAATTTGTGGGATTGGACAAACAAAAAAGGAGTAATTCAGCAATAGAGTAAGATCTTCAGTTTCCCACACAATTTCTGGCACACTTGGAAGCAGGTGTTTCCAGATGTAGTGTGACATAATACAGGAAGACTCTGAAATCTATGTCACACTGTGATATAAGAAGAAAGGGACTTTTACTGTGTTAATCCACAGCAATTTGAAGTGGGGTGTGTATGATTTCAAATGCACTGACCAAATATACAAAATGTTAAAATTAATGGGAAAAAAAGTTTAAAAGGAAAATAATTAGTATCTGCACACCACTATAAAGATGGGGAATTATAATAAATCTGTGTACAAATCTAATTAGTATATTTATGCTAGTTAAAAATCTAGTATTTATTGAGCATTTAATATATTCTAGGCAGTTTCATATACTTTTAATATCCTTGTTCATTCAATCTTCATAATAATCCTAATAAGGTAATGCTTTTATGTTCATTTTGCATATGAGACAACAAAGGCAAGGAGAGGTAATATTACTTGCTCAAGGTAACTCAGCTGGTAAATGAGAAACCCTCATCATGACTATATGGTATCTCTTGTAAGAAATTACATTACACTCAAAAGTAAAATGTTTGCCTCCACTATTATTCTATTCCCCAAAAGGTTAATCTTGCAACCTCCAAAGGAAAACTTTAAATTACAGTCAACTTATGAGGGATTGGTTCCAGAATCCCTGAGGAAAGCAAAATCTGCGGATTCTCAAGTCCCTTTATCTAAAATGGCATATAGTTTACAGATATCCTCCCATGTTAAATCATCTCTGGATTACTGATAATACCAAATACAATGTAAATGCAAAGTAAATAGTTGTTGTTATGTACTGTTTAAGGAATAATGACAAGGTTTGCTTAAAAGTTGAGTACATTTGCAATTTTTTTAAAAAAATATTTTTGATCTGCAATTGGTTAAATCCTTAAATGTAGAATCCATGGATAAGGAGGCAGATTATATATAACAGATGATTTGTCTCTCTGTTTAAAATCCTCCAATAGCTTCCTACTACAACAAGGATAAAATCTAAACTTCTTATGATGACCAATAAGACCCCAGAGGCCTAGCTCCTACTGATTTTATTTATTCCCTCTTGACCTTATCTAAAGTACTCTCAAAGCTCTCCATTGTCCTTAGGAGTTCTTATTACTGTGGGAAATCATTCTATGGTTTGTTGGTCTTTGTTTAACAAGTTCCTCATATGTCACACCTCATGGAAATGAGGGAAAGGCCTTTTCATGACGTGTTCATCACCCAGCACATAGAATGTTGCCTGATTCATACTAGAAACTAAATATATACTTGCTAAATAAGCAAATCATTAATTTCCAAGAAAAAGAGATATCAGCTCAGAAGAATTTCCCACAGGTGGCTCAAAAACAGAATTTCTCTCTAGAAATCTTAGATCTGTTTCTTAAAGTGTAGCCCCTGGCCATTCGACTTGGAATCATCTGGGTTGCTCATAAGAACATCTGTTCATGGCCCTTCCCAGATACTCAGAAAGTGGGCCCCTAATACTATATTTCTATCATACATACCAATTGGCACTAAAAATTTACCCTAACTTTTACACATTAAAATATCAGAATCATGGGTTACCAGGTTTGAGCCTTATTTCAACTTCTTAAAAACTTTTTATATTTACTCCCTCTGACCTTTTATTTAATTTTACATTACTATTTTATTTTAGTTAAGAATTATTATTTGATAACCTTACAGATTGGTAAGTACAAAGGAGCTACTTGATTTTACATTTAATTTACATTTAATTCTGTTATCAAAATACACGTATTAGTTTATTTTAATTCCAGCTAAAGAAAGGCATAATAATAAGAGAAGACAAATTAAATATAGTCTAAAAATGAGGTTTCATTTGTAACCGAGAAGAAAGTCACCTAATTTGTACATGAGCTTCTTTCTTACAGTTGTGAACCTACTGCTCTTCTGTCTTGATCCAGTATGAATATAGTTAATGGGTATTTGATACTGCTAACGTTCTCATTCAATCCCTAAAAGATATATCAGAGAAGATTCTCCCATGATTTTTAATTCTTCTCTATCCCCAATTTCTATTCCATTTTGGTATGTTTTCTGAAGCAAACTCTTTCATACTTTGAAGAGATTGGAATGGTCCAGTTTAGGTTTTCGTAGTTTTCTTCCAGGCTGATGTGAAAAAAAAAAAAAAAAAAAAGTTTCCAGGTTCAAATCCTCTCTCAAATGATTCTCTTATGCTTGCTTCTTATTTCATTCAAAGGAAAGTCATTCTGTCCCTCTCTCTGTTCATGAGCCCACCCACTCATATATTCCCTTAGGTATTATTTACCTCCCTGTAGCCCATTGGCAGGCCTGGTAGTTGGACATATGATAGTATTTTTCTTTGACATTATTAATAGATACTTTAACTCTTACACACAAATAGCTTAAATGTGTATATTATCCATCCTTGCACTCTTTCTGAGCCATTTGATGGACATTTTCATATAACAGCTGCATCAGTATCTCAAAATAATGTGGTGTCATATGTCTTCCTCTCCACCCAGTTTCTGTCATATTTTCTCATTTCCCCTACATTTTTAGGCAAAGAAACTTCGTGTTATATTAAGCAAATAATATTCTTGACCATGAAGACAGAAATGACTGTAAAAGTTCTTAGGAACAATCTCTATTTCATCAAACCCTTTCTTCCTGAATCATTTGTCAGGCTCACCATGTCCTGCTTGCAAATCATCCCAATTCACCTGCACAAACGCACTCAGCTAGTTCTCAAAACTAACTATTCCATTAGGGTATTGTCTGGAAGCAAAATATACCACAGCATCTCATTTCTGAAATTTCCAGCAGCACCTTTTTTTTCCAAATGAATTTTTTAAAATAAATAACATTTGCAGTCTGAAATAAAAAGTCTCTACTGAAAGGAGAGACCCAAGCTACTTTTTAGACTTGTTTGCTCTCCTAGACATTTGTTATTCTTCAATCAGATTGGATGATTCTTCACTTTAAGTAAAATATCTTTTTATTTTTAAATTTTGTTTGGCTCTCTTCTAACATAATTCTTTCCTCTATCTGTAATTGACTTCCACTCCTCCACATTTTGACATATTCAACTCTATTTATCTTCCTTCAAAACCCATCTTAAATACTTTTCCCTCTAAGAGATCTTCTCTGAACATTTTAGTTGAAAAGTGTTCCCTCTTCTCAATTGAAAAAAATATAGGAATTACTTATTACATAGTATCATGTTAGGTTACTTTTACTCATTAAATACAAGGTCTATCTTCTTTATAGAGTTGTAAGTTTTTTACATAAGACTAATATGTGTATGAAATGCAATGTAGCAAATACATTATCATATATATATATATATAGTGTATATATAAATAATGGGTGTATGTATATATAGTAATATACACACACTATTTATAGTAATATATAGTAATATATATATATATTACTATATATATATGTACATATATATAGTATTGTACACACAGAGATATACACGTATGCAAGCTCCCCAAGAGTTTCTGATCTTTTCTTAAATAATGCAATCAATAAGCTAATAATTTTATATTAAATAAAGTGAAAAATGAATAAACATTGCCTCACTAATCAAAATCCCATTGTCATCATTCATATTAATATACCCTCCTAATAGTAATTTTTACCAGTTAATAAGGAAACAAGTACATTGTGGTTTATATCACGCATCTTTCAACCAGATTGTAAGTTCCTCATGGTAATGGTAATATTGTGGAAGTTTTATATTGAATAACATATAACAAAAGGCAAAAATGCTCCTATAAAGTACTGAAAATTGCCTGTACTTTGATCTGTTGGTATGCATTCACTCTAAACTGTAGAAAGTTTAAAATATTATTTGAACTACTAAATTCATCACATTTTCTTTTTATAAAGTAAATCCATATGAAACTTCACCCATTTGAGTTTTGGGAATAAAATAGCATTAACTGGATAGTTTGTGAGCAACAGAAATTTATTTGTATGGTCTAGAGACTGGAAAGTCTAAAATCAATGCAGGGTCAGTGCATGACTAGGGTCTACTTTCTGGCTTATAGACAGAACCTTTTTGCTGTGTCCTCATGTGCTGTAAGGGGTGAGGCTTTCTGTGGGTTTCTCTTATATAAAGATGCTGCTGCAGATTGGATGGACATTGGTGGTGCTATTGGGGGGTGCTGTTAGCCTGTAGTGGGGCCTAGTGGGAAGTTGTCCAGTCATTGAGGGCATGCCCCTAAAGGGGATTGGGACTTCCTCTCTTTCTTGTTTTCTGGCCATAAAAGGACCAGATTGGTCTGTCATATACTTTCTGCCATTGCTATCCAGCATGACCCCAAGAGGCCCAAAGCAATGGCCCCACACATCTTGAGCTAGAACCCCCCAAACTGTAAGCCAAAATAAAACTTTTCTCGTTATAAGTTTATTATCTCAGCCATTTAATTACAGTAATGGAAAACTGACTAACACATGCAGTAGTTCCATTCATGAAGTCTTTACTCAAGGACATAATCACCTCTGAAGACCCCATCTTCTAATGTCATCCCATTGAGGATTAGTTTTTAAGATGTAAATTATGGAGGCAGAAAATATTGTGAACAAAGCAATATGATAGAATGTTTTCTGAGGAAAGGGAGACAAAATTGTGAAAATAAATAAGCTGAACAACCAAGAATTAATTATGTGTTTTCTTTTCAAATACCTCCACAATCTTTATCAATGTTTTATTTTGAGCAAACCCATCATAAAATAAAGAAGAATAACACTTCCTCCAAGCACTCAAGAAAATCATAATATAGATCCCTGACAGGCTGCTATTTGCTTTATAGTGTATTTTCTTTATTTCTTTGTCTTATTTAAGTGAAATTCACTAAGACAGAAACCTAAATGTGTTCAGAGCACAAGAATAAATTACACCCAGATGTTGAACAAGGAAACCTAAATGGGGGGAGAGTACCCCTCTTGTCCCTTTTCTCTTTTCCTCATTTTCTTTGATTGACCTCTAGCAGTAACTCTTAATTTCTTTCTTTTAAACACATAACCTAGCCACAGATTCATCAAGAATGGATCACAATTCTAATCTATAATATTCTATGGCCGCCGGTTAACAGGCATGATCTACTTATGGTAAAACAGAAAGGAAAGAAGCAAGAGCCAGAAAGAATCCTTGAAGTGAATGCCTACATGAATCAAGGTTCCCTTCAAATTAGTTGTAATAGGTGAGCAAATACATCAAAGAGAATCTGAAGGAGACAAAGTGAGTTTGCTTTTCACAATGCTAATAGACAAACAAAAATCCTCTGTTCATTTATTTCTGTAGTTGAAACATAATTGATGGCTGCAAGTCTAATATTCATTACAGGACTGAACAAGGCAGGAATGGAAAGTTGATGGAGCCCACAGATCACACCCATTAGGAAGTGTTAGAAGCAGCCAAGGCAGCAAAAGAAGAAGAATGGGCACAGAGAAGCTCTTCTAATGAATAAAATATGAAGAACATTGCAATTACACACACCAGAGAGAAGTGGCCAGAGGATCATCAGCATAATGACAGTAATAAAAATAGGATTTCATGCCTGTATCTCCTATTTCATATCGCCAGATCTGAATAATATTTATTAACCACTCTCCTGTTTATGATTATTTGCAGGGTGCATAACAAAAAAATAGAGCAAGGCTACAGATTCCTGCCTTCAAGGATTTTCTGTTCCGTCATGGCCTGCAAAGGTCATTCAATTATTCTGAAAGTATCCGACAATCAGGAAATAGATGAAAGTGATAATTTTGGTTTGTGAGCAGGAATATACCATTCTAAAGACTGCTTTACATGTTAAAAATTAGATTAAATGACCAGTTGATGTAAGTGATTAATTTTATGTGTTGATAAAATGTAATTTTCTAAATAGAAAGCTGAAAATATGGGCTAGTGTTTACTCAGGACTTACTATACACTGGTGGCTAGGTTTCCACACCATAGAAAGTAGAGAACAAGAAATGAGGCTAAAAGAGGTTGACAATAAGTTACATAAGGCTGGGATGAATAGTAATCATTCTGTTTCCAGCATATACTAGACATACTCTAATTCTTCAGATAATAACTGAATGAATAAATGTGCATATATGTGTAGATACATATGTCTATGCACAGGCACATGCACACACAAATACACCTATGCACGACATGGAACTGTCCTTTTTAAAATGATGTTGTGGCACAGTTTTAATGACAACTCTAGTATAAATCCACAATAGATGATTTATTTTACCTATGATTTAAGACAGGAATATTACCCCTATTATAACCGCCCCCCCCCAAAAAGAAGAAAAACCTCAAAACTTTTCTGCTTATAACCAGGTATAAACTTTTTTCAGATAACATGGTACAGGGTGCCATTCTTCAAGAGGCTACTTTGTTGCTATCACAAGAAAAAGCTGAGTGATTGAATGTAACTTGATATAGTACATTAGCCTTAAACTCTGATGCTGGCAGACCTATTGGTTGTCTGCCATCAGAAGCTGCCTTCTAGGATCTCAGTCAATAGAAGCAAGTCAATTACAGGACCTTTCAGTTAACAGACTTATAGCTAATGCATTGCTGGCTGCTCTTAGGAATCTGGAATCAAATGAGAGAGATGAGCACATTATATAAAAAACCAAAACAAACAAAAATGTCCTCTGAGGGCTAACAGGTTTCTAGAACAGCACAATTAAAGTGGACCTAAGACCTAGGACTCATTTGTAGTTATATGGAATATATATCAACACAAAAGTTGATATTAGATCCTAAGTATCTTGTTATTCTGTTTTTTTTGTGTGTGTGTGTGTGAATTACAACTATCATATTTTTTTTTATTTAATACCTTTATTTTTATTTTTATGTGGTGCTGAGCATCGAACCCAGGGTTCCGCATGTGCTAGGTGAGTGCTCTACCATGGAGCCACATCCCCATCCCCACAACAATCATATTTCATTCAAAACAATGAAAAAGGTTACCAGTAGTAACAAGATGAATCATTATTTTATGTACATCTAAGAAAAAATAAACTGCTGCCAATTCAACCAAGATATATCATTGATTCTAAGAGCCGTTTTAGCATCAGCGATATTAAAAATGCAAAATGAAATTTGCTTTCAACTGCATTTACAAATATAGTTAAGGCTTCTTGTGACTCATTGCATCTGTTTTACCTATTCAGGAATAGTACTTAATATTTTGTTGTTGGTGTTTCTAATATACTTAATAAGGACCAAGTGTGATTTCTGTAACAGAAAACAATACCAGCAAATCTGTCACGATTCTATCAATAATTTCCTATATATAATAACCACTGCTTGGCTTAAATTAGGCAGTGATACAAGTATTTCATGAATATATTTGAAGACTAAAGTTTTCAAGTAAGAAACACCTATATGAGCCGATTTCAAAGGGGGTCCTGAGCACCTCTGATGCTCCTAAAACTGGGAGGTAAAGTTAATGTCTCCTTCCCTAAAGGTTACTGGGCTGGTAACTGCTCTAGTCAGCAGATCAGGATAGAGTGAACCTGTGTGACTTCTCAGCCAGTGTCCTAAAAGGCCTGGTAGGTCTGGTACTTCTACTATTGTGATTTTGTTTGTTTATTACATCCTGGGAGACTAAAATGCCCCCCCGCCCCTTATATATACCAGTCAATCAAGTAAGGAGGCCTTTCCAACACTCTAAGGATATTTGGAATTTGACACTAGATAAGAACATAGTTCAGCTTACATATTAGATTATAAATTCTCATTCAGTTTAGGCTGCAAATTAAACTATTAAAAAAAATTATCCAACTCTCTTTTTGTGCAGTTACCATATTCTAGGATGGGCTCATTCAGAAGAGTAAATGGACTCATAATGATCTGAAATATTTTAATATTTCTGTGTCTCAAATTTTATTACAAATATTATCTCTTTCATGAAGTTTTATGTGACCAACTTAGCTATAAATAACTACCATTCATTTGGAATGTTTTTTTTTAAAATTTATATTTAACAAAATTCCATATTCAAAACATTTTAAGTTTTTGGGAAAAATGGAACATTATTTCTTGAGACAATTCATATATTCTATTTGAGAGGGTTTTCAATAAGAACATAATCCACAAGTCTGAACAGATCAATGATGAGTAAGGAGACTGAATAAGTAATCAAAAACCTCTCAACATTTAATACCTTCATTCCAAACCTAGACAAGGACAAAGAAATTACAGGCCAACATCTCTGATGAAAATATAAAATGTCCTCAACAAAATACAAGCAAACTGAATTCAACAGCACTTATAGGAATTGTATAACATGATCAAATGAGATTTATCCTTTGGGTGTTAAGGATGGTTCAATAGACACAAACCAATACTTATAAGACACCACACATTAACAGAGTAAAGGATAAAAACCACACAGGCATCTCAATGGCTGCACAAAAGGTATTTCAAATATGTTTTTAACATTGTCTTGGGATTAAAAATTCTCAAGGAATTCTGTATATAAGGAATGAACCTCAAAACAATGATGGTCATATATCACAAGCCCACAGATCACACCAAACTCAATGGTAACATGTTGAAGTTTCCTCTCAGATCGGGAATGAGACAAGGACACTCAGTTTGGCCACTTCTATTCAGCATAGTTTTTGAAGTCCTCAGTATAGCAATTACAACAGGCAAATAGTTCTAATTTACTTCTTCATACGAAATGAAGAAGTAAAATTGTCTCTTTAAAAATAAAGTGATCTTATATTTACAAAACCCTAAAGTCTCTATTTACACCCTCCCCCCAAAAAATAACTTTAAAGCTAGTAAGTGAATTTAATTCAGTCACAGAATGGAAAATCAAAATAATGAAAATTCATACTGTTTCTATATGTTCATAACAAACTATCTGCTTAAGAAGTGAAGAAAACAATGCCACATATAACAACAACATAAAGAATATCTAGAATTGCGTTTAATCAAGAAAACTATAAAACATTGATGAAAACATTATGAAGGGTGTAACTATTAAGATCTCCATACTTTTCAATGTTCTCTGTGGTTCCAGTGTAATCACTATTTAAAATAAAATGCCATTTTTCACAGAAATGGAAACAACAATTCTCATATTTATATGAAAGCAGAAAATATCCCAAATAGCCAAATCAATCTTCAACAAGAGCAAAACTGAAGTCATCACACTTTCTTGATTTCAAAATATAAAGTTACAATAACTAAAACAGTATGGCACTGGCATATGAGTAGCTATATATCTTTCAAAAGGGACAGGATAGAAAGTGCAGAAATACATTCATACATTCACAGTAAACTGATCTCCAACAAGAGTGCCAAAGACACACAAAGAAGAAAGGATAGTTTCTTCAATAAAGGGTGTTGTTAAAATTGTATATTAATAAGAAGGGTAATACAGTCCCCCTTATCTCAGATAAATACCATATTCAAAAATCAACTCAAAATAGGTTATTAATGAATTAAATGTTAGACCCCAAACTGTAAAACTACTAGAAGAAAATAGGGGAAATACTTCTTGATATTGGTCTAACCAATAATTTTTTTTAAAATGTGACACCAAAGACTTTGAGTTTATTGGGATAGGGTTATTGTATTTTGCTTGTGAGAAGGGCAGGGATTGGAGGAGTGTAGAATGTTATGTGTTTAATTGCATTCCTTCCAAATTCACATATTTCATTGTAACCCTTAGTACCTCTGAATATTTGTACAAATGAAGTTACAGCCTAGTAAATATGTCTTAGAGTGAAAATATTCTAAGTTTAAAGTGTCTTTAATAACACCCAACATGCCAACAATGGATTAGCACCACAATATACTGAAGAGTTACCCTGAAGTAAATCAACAGCTGTCAAAGAGCTAGTTGTCACTGCCCAGTGTCACAGAGAGTTAGAACACATATCACTAGCTCAGAAAAAGAACCCAATTCAAAAGTCTGAAGTAGAGTTTCTAATGAATGCATATGGCTTTCTTACCATCATAAAGTCAAAATGCTGAGGATCATCTGTATTTGGAGATAAGGGCTTTATAATTCAGTTAAAATAAGCTGTTCATGTGTGGTGTCAATACAACCGGTGTCCTTATAAGGTCTGTTTTCCAGAAATTGGCCAGGGATGTGCACACAGGAGGAAAAGGAGCACACACCTATAAGCCAAGGGGTGGGGGTATCAGAAGGAGAATCCTATCAGCACCTGGCTCTTCCATTGCTCATCTTTGAAGACTAGGAGAGAACAAATATTTGTTCTTAAGCCATCTAGTCTGCTGGGCATAGTGGCTCAGCAATTTGGGAGACTGAGGCAGGAAGATCTCAAGTTCAAGGTTAGCTTGGGCAATTTAGCGAGACCATCTCAAAAATAAGTAAAAATGATTGGGAGTGCTGTGCAGTCATAAAGCATCCTGGACTTAGTTCTGTTTCACAGTAAAGAAATAATCCAAGACATTGAAGGGAAACTCTAATTGCCTTTAATGACTAAGAGGAATAGTGGTATTCATGAAAATAGATCAATAAAACTTTAGTTTGCTTGTTTATTTTAAAAAGTTTTGATGTCTTCTGTGCAATTATTTTTAGAGAGAGAGAGAATGTTTTTAATATTTATTTTTTAGTTTTTCCATGGACACAACATCTTTATTTTTTTTATTTTCACATGGTGCCAAGGATAGAACCCAGCGCCTCGTGCATGCCAGGCAAGCACGCTACCGCTTGAGCCACATCCCCAGCCCTCTTCTGTGGATTTTGTTTATGCTTTTATTTTTTCTTTTAATTTATCTTTCTGTTTTCTAAAAGCCTACATTGAATTCTTAAGGGTAAACAATGTAGAAACCCAGCCACTGTAAGTATGCTAAGATCTGTCCACTGCAGTGTGGAAAGGGAGCTGGATAGAGGCAAAGGTGAGCAATGGAAGACTCTATCCATTTAATGAGATTTGCCATTTTATACCTCAGGGTGTAGATTAGTTAGGAAAAGATAGAAATTGAAGCAGACAAATAATCCACTGAGCATGGAACAGCATCGTTTAGTTTGTCAGGGAAGACAGAAATTTTTACCCCTGGTAAGTAAAAGTTGAGTATCCCTACTTCAAAAATCCAAAACATAAAATGCACCAAAATCCAAAACTTTTTGAGTGCCAACATGAAATCACAAACAGAAAATATCACTGCATGAAACTTTCTTCCATGTGCAAAATTATTAAAAATATTACATAAAAGTACTTTTAGGCAATTCTACATAAGATTTTATATATATATATATATATAATGAATTTCATGTTTAGATGTGGGTAATTCCCAAGATATTTAATAGTGTAAGTATAAATATTACAAACTTTGAAAACAAACCAAAACAAAAGAACCTGAAATCTCAAAACTTCTGGTACCAAGTATTTCAAATAAAGAAGTATTTAACCTATACATTTAAAAAAAACTCCTGCCTCAGTCTCCCAAGTTGCTGGGATAACATGTGCCACTATGTCCAGCATGTTGGATATCTTAAAATTCAAAATTCTTAAAATTCCATTCTCAGTACGATCTGAAAAATTATTAACTAATAAAATTTACTATTTTCTTTTCATAACTATAAGGTCATGAATACACAAATAATGTTATCTTGAAATAATACAAAGTACAACAAATGTATTTACTCCAAAATATTGATTTTAAAGTTACCATTTTATGAAGGGTGTGAGCACACCTGTAATCCCAACAACTTGGGAGGTTGAGGCAGGAGGATCACCAATTCAAAGCCAGCCTCAGCAAAACAATAAATATTTCTAATTAAAAAAAAAAAAGTTGCCATTTCTAAATGGTGTGTTTTGTAATTTTAAGGCTTCTAGCGAGAGAGATTTGCTCAAGGAAAATAAAGTTTCTGACTCTGTCCTTTCTCGGTCTATGCCTACTTCTCCTAAAATTGATCTCAAAATAACAGAACCACCTGAAAATTTAAAATAATTTTTAAAAAGTGATTTTCTGTATCCTTTAAAAATTTCATTTTGAAAAATATAGTTTCCTACAAAAATACCATCAACTTCCACATTATTTCCAGTTACATCAATTGTACCCTTGAAACCCAACAGAGCAGAACGGATCCCATAGAAGCAACTAGACAGGAGGTAACTACAGCTTCAACTAGGGAAGAGAGAACACATGTCCCCAGAAAACACTGAAAGCAGGATACCACTGGGTTTTCCAACAGCTTTGATGGCAATATTTGTCAGCTAAAATCCTTCAGATAATTATCATGAAAATAACTAATAATTTAGTCAACACAAAATATCCAGACAGGGAAAACCCCTTCTCACATTTGAAAAAAAAAATTGAAGTTCAGTTTGGGATATTGGTGTTCAAGTGTGGAGGCAGCACAAAAACCCAGATATTCTGGCACCATCGAGAACCAGAGGGAACACCAAATTCACAGATAATTAACTTACACAAAGTCTTACTGTCATCCTATTCCTATGGGCTGATTTAGTTTTCCATTATTTCTAATCCATCTTCGAGGAAATATCAGTAGCCAAAGTATTCATACTTTCCTTCTTCCCCCACAACTCTCCAAAGAAATTCTTTGTTTCAGGCAAAGCAAACTACAAATATTCTATCACCAAAATGGTGACCAGTAGGACATCCAAAACAAATTGACTTATGTCGTATCACCACCATAGACATACACTCACCTAAATACTTTCTAGGGGTTATTTGGTAATATTAAAAGCCTTAATAATCCTCTTCTAAAGATATGTCTTAAGAGTTCTTGATAAGAATATTCATCATGGTTTTACTGAAACTAAAAGGAAATCAAAATGGGAATATAAGGCCAGTGCCTCCAAAAAAGTTATCACACAACTACAAAAAGAATTATTATTCATATGCTAAAGATTACCTTGCACAAGAAGTTTTTGAGTTGTGTATAGTGAATTTGCCACCCATAAAAAAATAGATGATGCGATTTTAAAACTCTTATTTTGCACCGAATACCAGAACAAATATCATCCCTATCCCCAATCCCATGGTGAACTTGTCATTAGATCAGCTGTTCTTTATGTACATCCATTATATGTCCTATTAGACTGCAAGCACCCAGGAACAAGTACTCCGATTACATTCATTGTGAAATCATTTTTTGTATCAATCACAGACTTAAAAACTTGTGCATGAGTTTTTTTTTTTAATATTTATTTTTTAGTTGACACAACATCTTTATTTCACTTGTTTATTTTTGTATGTGGTGCTAAGGATCGAACCCAGGGTCTCACACGTGCAAGGTGAGTGCTCTACCACTGAGCTACAACCCCAGCCCCACATGATTTTCATAATACTCACTTTACGGCTAAAAAGACTAAACCTTGAGGATGTTAAAAATTAATCCAAAGTAAACATTGAGCATCCTTAATCTGAAATACTTGGGATAAGAAGTATTTTAGATTTCTGTTTTTTTTTTAATATTTGAATATACATAATGGAATGCCTTGGATATATCCAAGTTTAAACACAAATTCATTTATGTTTCACATGCATGTTACGTGCATTGTCTGAAAGTAATTATACATAAGACTTTTGTGCACTTGCATTTTAACTGCAACCAGTCACACGAGGTCAGGTATAGAATTTTCCAGTTGGGACATCATGTTGGCACTCAAAATGTTACAGACTGTGGAGAATTTTGGATTTCAGATTCCCATGAAGAAAAAAAGAACCTAAACTGAATCTTGACCTGGTCATTTTCTCTCCATATGCTGTTCTCCAAGACAAGGCACCATGTTCTTCTAATCCAAAGAGAGCTAAGTGGTTTGTGGTTTGTGAAGTACTGGCTTGACCTTGATTAAGCCTATGTCATTCCTTTTTGTCATTGGTCTTGTGTCATTTCTTTAAGGTAGCCTTCGTCTAACAAATTTATGTACCTGGATCTCTGAGCAAATGGTGTGTGAAAGCCATTATACCAATAGGAACGTTTCTGCATCCCTGATCGCCACCATGGTTTTAGGAGCACCAGCATATTTAAAGATAAGAACTGGGTGTATTTTTTGTTTGTTTTCCAATAAATGGGAGTTTTGGCTTTTTGTTTATTTCCCCTTGACAGTTTATGCCATGACACATCCTGACACAGTTGGAAAATGCCAAAAAAGAGACAGAAGGAAAGCAAGGGCCAGAGATATTCACTGACAGTGACCTATTTGGAGAGTTTGTTTTACTGATTTTTCTACTATTTTCTAGGTAAAAAGGCAGACTTAAAAAGTGAAAGTAGGAAAAGTCATCTTTTCCCATCATAAGTCCCCCATGTAGGATGGCTTTCCTAGACATACAGGTAGTAATTAATGCATAATTATGGATTTTGTCTTTCTAATTTTATGTCTCCAATTTAAAATTTTCATATTCTATCTTTCATTTGGTAAGAATAATAGAGAATTGGAAGTTTGGATATATAGGGGAGATCAATCAGGCAATTTGCCTCTTTATAAATATGAATCTTCTACATTATTTGGTGCAAATATGTAAAATGTGATTAGTTTTATTCACATGCACCTGGTCAAGCATTAATGTTATTTTGGGGAGTGGGTGAGCAATTTGGAACTTTGGGCATCCTTGGCCATAAGAATTATCTAACTTTCACTGTGAATCTGTCCTTATCGTCCTTATTAACTCCTTATTGAAGTTGCACAGTTCATTCCCACCAGCATGGATTACATCGCTGATTTCCAATTCCCCCAGTATTCAGCAAAAACTGGCATTTATATATAAGCTGCAGCTGATCCATGCAGGTTGTATTCTTCAATTCCTTAAGTTCCAGATTTCTATGCCCCTATATCACAAACACTAAATTGGAATTATGGGGACAAGACCTAGAACTCAGCGTTTTTTCAAGTTTCCTATGATTCTTACACACACTATCTTTTGCAGGAATACTGGCAAGCTAATGCTTTTACATATATCTGAGTTTGGGTCTATTTAAACCAATATATACAGAGTGCTGAGTGTCTCAAGGCAGGTACTACTGTTTCACAGGATAAAGTGCACCATTCCACCCTCTTCAAGTATCCCCTGAGTGTTAAACTGACACAAATCCCACAATTTCATTCCGAAATGAAAACCTTTTATAGAACAGAAATTATGCCACGGTGGCAGCGTTCAGCCACCGATCTCCATTATGTCACCTCACAGCAGGCACTCCCCTCTCCTCTGTCCCCTGGAAACACCATCACAAAGCAAATCAAATTAGATTCTAACCATTTTCATTTTCTAACCTACCCTGGAAATGGCATCATTTGCTATCGTGGTTAAAGGAGATAGTGCTCCTGATTAAAATAATTACATAGCAGGAGCTTGGCCAAATGAAAATAAAATGTGGGGGATGATCATCGAGAGATTAAGAACTGTGTTCAAGAGGATAAGCACCCAGGATATTAAGGCAGGGGGTGATTATGAGTAACAGCAAGGAATTAGGCAAAGGAACACTTGCATTGCGTGCCACAGATGTGTTGCCAGACAGCCGTGTGTTAGAGGAAACTGATTTCCCAAGAGGTGGACATGTGTCTACTGGTTGATGGACACAACAAAGAAACAAACAGCCTAATTTTATTTCCACTCATCCTAAATACGTGTCATGCCAGAAAAATTTATCAGCTAATCAATATCTATTTACCATTCATCTCATAGTTATCTATTCTAAAAAAAATGTGTATTTTTATTTCCTATTTATGTAGGCATTCCCAATATCTGGAATAGATCTTTACACAGAGTAGGTATTTGAATATTCTTATCAAAAATCCTAAAGATAAGATTCTTCACTGCCCTTAAGTTGTTTGCAGTCTAATGTAATTAAAAATCAATATCGATAAGATATTTTACTAAAATATATTAAGAGTTTTCAGATATTACATAGGTGAGAGCTTCTACTAGTACTGTTCTTATATCTGATTTATCCAACAATTTCACACAGCATGGCTTTCTATAAGTGAACTTTCACATAATAAATGTGGATTTTTTTCATCATGCGTTTTTGAGAAAAGTGATGACAGTAATATATTCTGATAGGAAGTTTTGAACTGCCCCAGGCTTTATTAAATATGAGATAGCCCTGAACATTCAGAATCATTAGTATCAGCAAAAACTGTATATACCAGGATTTATTTAAGAATCTAGAGATATGGCGATTTATTTTTGTTTTTACTGCTTTTTAAAAAAATCATCTTTTTGAAAGTCGTCATGTAGGGGGCTTGGCCGAAGTGTGAGGAGAATTTTCAAATAAAGGACTGTCAGGTGGGAAGAGGATAAAGGGGAGAATTAATGGAGGAATAGAGATGACTTTTTCTTCAGTGTAGCCTTTAAAAAGTTAAGTAATAAAAAAGGAACTAAGTCAAAGGACAACTGGCCTTGAAGCCAACACCTGCTCCTTGACGCATATAAACACAGATCTCAGTAGGAAGGGTCTTGGATGAGTTATAGACTTGTACTTTTGATAGGTTCTGGCATATTTCAATAGGAAGTCATTTTGGGTATTTGCTTTTCATATCTGCTTATTTCTTCACAAGTCCATCTTTCTCTACCAGTGGAGGTGACAAAAACCTATAATTGTTCCCCCATATCTATTATCATTCATTTTGTAGCAATGGCATTTTTAGAAGAGTATGGTTTCACCTACATCAAGGTTACATTCTCAAGTCATCTTTGCTTTAAGGAAAAGTCTTGCAGCTAAATTCTGGTCAATGGTATGTGACTAGAAAGGATGTGTGCCTCTTAAACAAAAGGACCAACCCCGTTGCTTCTGCACTGCAGCCTCTTTGCAATATCCAAAATCATGAAGGGAAAGAAGTTCAGTCTCTTGGGAACAACAGAACATGAAAAAGGGAAAAAATACCTGAGCCCAAACAATGCAGGATCATGATGTGAGAGATACCCGCATATCTTATGTTCAAGATATTGCTATGTTGACTCTTTATTTCAACTGACAAATGTCAGGTGAGCCACGTTTCATACCTGACTTATTTTTGCATCCTCCACAAGGCCAATGCCTGATACATAAAAATGTTAGAGTGGTTGAAATGAAGGGCTCAGTATTTTTCCTCTGAAAAAAAACCCGCAATGTTTATCTGCCTAGTGCATCTGACCTAAGATTAAACACACTGCGTTTTGGGGCTCCCTTGCAAGAACAGTGCTATTATCTCCTAGTACAAGGCTCCACTGCTTTTTTGAATCTCGTAGCCTTGTCTTATCTTGTCCCCTATATGAAATTGTATTTTCTAATTTGCCTGAAAAGTTAATTAACAAAATTGCTAGAGTCTTGTTTAAAAGGTCAATGAGGTTTTTTCTCGAAGTCAAGAACAATTCCTTTGCAAATCTGTCTTCACAGACCAGAGATTTTTCTATATTGTATCTGCATTATGGAGTCTTGGTTGTTTGGGGGAATTAAAATCTCTGTTTATCTGTATCTATATCTACCTGTGATCCTGGTAAAATTAAATATGTGAATATATTTATAAGGATCAAGTATACATTCGATATGTAATCTACAATATAATTTATAATAAAGTATAATGTAAAACTCATTATTATTATATAATGTATATTTTTCTGTATTTTTGATGTGTCCCTCAAAGTTCATGTCATCAGGGCTTAACTCTCTTGAATGGTTTAACGTCCTTATTGTGAGGATGGGTGTGTTTATAAGTAAGCTGGACCCCCTCTTACTCACATTCTCACACATACATAAGTGCTTTTTCCCTTCCAACATGTTCTCACTAGATAGTGCAACAAGAAGGCCTTCATCAGATTTCAGTGCCTTGATCTTGGACTTAACAGCTTCTAGAACTGCAAGTAAATAAATTTCTCTTCTTTATAAATTACTCACTTTCAGGGTCTGTATTAGAGCAGCACAATACAGACTAAAACTATTTCTTAAACTCACAAGCAGTATTGTTCTTTAGATTCCCTAAATGGGTGGCTCTATGACCTTACTTTGAAGAAACAGTAACTTTATGTAAATACCAATAATAATTACTGGATAACAACTTGAAAGCAATGGTTTGTTTTTGAAATGGCACCATTCCTAAAGAGAGAACTCACCTGAAGCATACCACAACACTCAGCAAAATGGATCTTGTGATTTGAAACATCTGCTTCTTTTCCCTAGCATTTGAGAACTGGGGAATGAGCTAAGAACAAGCGCCAATTATCAGTGGTATTACATTAGCATTTGTGTTTATCCTAGGATTCACTGTGCTTCAACGGGAATTGGAGAAACTAGATGAATAAATAATTGCATACTGAAACATTTAAAGGTGTTTAGATTTGGGGAAGAAAGCTTTATTCAAGGTTCCATTGAATATGATTATTAAAACCTTTTAGACTTTAAGTTGTTAATATTTTTATTTAAACCTGAAAGTATAAAATACTGTTTCTGAAATCTATGACTTTTTGCATCAAGTGTGAATTACTTAAACCAAAAAAAAAAAAAAATCAATAAATTTTGCAAAGGTACTTGTATGTTGAACCATGTTCTAAAGTAACCACAAAAATGTCACATTATTTCCATTTCAAAATTCAATCCATTTGCCAGTAAATAGATGGAACTGGGGACTATCATGCTAAGTGAAATAAACCAATCCCACAAAACCAAAGGCCATCTGCTCTGATATGTGGATGCTAACCCACAATAATGGAAGGTGGAGAGGGGACGAGTTGGATTAGACAAAAGGAAATGAAGGGAAGGGAGGGGTGATAGTAAAAGGAAAAACAGCGGAATGATCTGGACATAACTTTTCTTTGCTCATAAATGAATACACGATCAGTGTGACTCCAAATTATGTACAACCAAAAGAATGGAATCCTAATTGGAATAGATTGTACTCCATGTACTCCAAAATACACTCTACTATCATGTATACCTAAAAACAACAAATGAAAAAAGGTCTTACAAAAAAATAAATAAATAATCCAGAGACAATGAAAGGTGAGGCCCTCTTTCCTCATGGAAAATAATGCTTACCCAATAAGGACCTGATCTCAATGAAAAAAGAGGTGAACTCTGCATAGATCCTCTCTGGCTTAAGCATTTTCTTCTCTACTAGCATTAACCACACAGATAATTGGAGTAGCCCGTTATCTGCCACGTTTTTAGTGATTGATACTAACCTTCTACATATCTTGAGCACCAAATATGAAATTGGCATTTACTTGCCAAAAGAAATCAAGGATCAAGGCAACCACAACACTCAGAAAATATCCTCAGATAGTGAAACCCAAAGCACTGAGTGCCATAATCAGAAAAACCACCCTGCATGAAATCTGTGGGGGTCACTTATTAAGTGAGGATGTAACAGCAGTCAGTATCCAGAGGGTGCTTGAACCTCTCTAGGAGAAAACAAAAATAATCCGAGCTGCATTGTTTATCAGTGTAGGCCTGAGGTCATCAATGAGAACACAGGAGCTATAAATAGCAAATAAAAGGAAAGAAGTTCAAACACACCCACCCCCTTCCTCCCAGGATGCCCTTACTCACAGTTGACTCACAGACACATTTCCTCATTAAGCTGGTTTCTCTAGTAGGTGTTATAGCAACGTCCCCTCATTCCCCAGGGGGTTACAGACCCTTTGTATGGGCTACTGTACCCTGCACTTATGTTTTGGATCAAATGTATTATATCTCACTCCCTATTTTATTTCTCTGCCCCTCTAGCTGGAGATACAATGACAATGTTTTTCTGTTTTGTTTTATATATTCTCTTTAATTTCCATGTCTCAAGTACCTCATACACGATATGTGGTAAATTGAAGGTAATTACATAAAGTAAGGAATGATTCTGTCTGCCCCCCATGCCCATTCCAGGAAGAATCCTTGAATTTCACCAACTGTTGATGAGTTTGCTGACTGTTAAGTCAAACAAAACCTACATCAATTATTAGAGGTTAAATTTGGGAATCCTATTCAGCTGTGATGGGGTCTGTTTGAGGGCCTAGTCTCCCTAATTGTTATAATACTTCTCCTATTATATAAATATCCAATTTCAAATGCTTTCTTTACCTTACTACCTTCTGAGCTTATTGGGGGTCACTATATATATATATATATATATGGTCATTTAGTGAAAATGTACATTATTATAAAAGATGCACCGTGAGCATAGAGATGAATCATGGACAATGACTGCCCTCAAGGAGTTTATACTGCCCTGCAAATGAGGGACACTTAGAAAACAAATAAAATATGTCATAAGACATGGACTTTCTAGAAACAGAAATGAAGCTTGTCAAACTCAGCAGGATACCAGAGAAGAGAACATTAGAGGAATTGATAGGTTAAGCATGGAAAAAAAAAAGAGGCAAAGGACATTTTTGCCCCAAATATAAATACATAAAAAGAAAGAAAATATGTGTAAAAGTCAAGGGGGAACATATGTTGTGATCTTAATTAGAAAGCATTAAAGCACAGAGTAGAAGAATTTAAGTTTTTCTGAAGTAAAGTGATAAGTTGGGCCATTAGATGAGCCTGTGTTCCCTGATTCAGATTTGAGATTTCCCCTAGAAGTCAGTGATGCCTTGATTGACTGGTACTGCAGAAGTAATGTGATCATCTTTGTAATTTCAAAGAGACTCTTTGTCATTTCAAAGGTTGCAGAATAGAGAGGAAAGAGAGGAGCAATACTGGAAATAATGGAAGTATTATTAGGTAGTCATAGTAAGAGAAATGCAGTAGACACTTTGCAGCCAAGTTATCTGCTTGAAATGTTTGTGTTCCTCCCCATCCAAAGCAATTATAGGCTGACATTCTATCCCTCAAAGTGATAATGGCATTAGGACTCAGGGCCTTTTGGAGGTGAAGTTTTTAGGGCTTTATTTTTGTGAATGGAATTAGTGCCCTCATACGAGAGGACCTAGACAGACCCCTTTGTCCCTCTCAGTCACAGCAAGAAGGTAGCATCTATGAGTCAGAAAGCAGGTCCTTGTTAGACCAAATATGCCTTAATGATGGACATCTCAGCACAGCCTTCAAAATTGTGAAAAATAAATTTCTGTTGTTCATAGGCCACTCAGTTTACGAAAACTTGTTACAGCAGCTCAAACAGACTCGAACCCTACCCTGCAACACTCTCCTATGCATAGCTTCCTCTTATGCCAATAAAACCCATATTTGGTAGAAAATAGTGGATGAGATCAGAACTCTGGAGTCAGAAAGCTTACGTAGAAATCTTTTTTTTTCTTATTCAAAATCCTCCTAAGCTTCAGTTTTCACTTCTGTGAAACTGGGTTAATAACGCAATCTACCAAATAGTGTTGTTATGAGGATTCCATCAGGTAATATAAGTAAATGCTTAGAACAGCATTGGTCATGTTCAGGTTTAAGTATCATTATTATTACTATTACTACCACTACCACCATTTGGTTTATGGATCTACCATACATGAGCCTCAAGAAAGGTGCATCCCAAAAGAAAAAGTGTAACTGGTCTAAGCTGGTCAGTATATTTCAATTTCATTTGCAGTGATGGTTTTAGATAGAGGCATATTATATAATCCTAGTTAATGAGCTATAAAAAATATCAGACCAAGTTCTAAAAACAAATTGAGAGAGAGGCCTTTTACTACTGTCTATTATTCATTGTGTTCAGAGATCAGAATATCTACATACAGCTGACAATTTTTAGGGTGACATGTGTGGAAAACAGTGAAAAAATTATCTGTGAGGAAATACTGAATTCAATAATCCAAAACTGTCCAAATAAAAACCTTTTTTTTTGTTAACAAGAAAATAAATGTCGTTATTGTTTAAAATGTTTTTGCATTGTTGTCTGTCGCTTGTTACCAAAAGCATCTTGACTGTCACCTTTGACACAAAATAAGAAGAGCATGGATTAAAGCAGAGAGATGGGCTAAAGAGGGTCATTTTGAGAATAATAATGATATAGAATATAAAGGATCCAATGACCATTTGGATATAAGCAACTAGGATAGAGGGAATTGATGGCTCTCACTTCAATAGAGTTTTCAAGAATGAAGACTGTGACATAAACTCAAGAAATCTGAAGAGTTAACAAAGATCTACAGAGGGAAAAGAGCCGGGTCTGGGAGAGAGGAGGGGATGCAGAGGTCTAAAGTAGAAGAAGATACATTTCATGTTTGTATAATTATGTCAAAATGGATTCTATGGTCATATACAACTAAAAGAACCAACAAAAAAGACAAAAAGTGAATAAAGATAAATCTACCAAAAGAATAATGGACAGGAGTACTTAAGCAGTAAAGAACACATTTTTAGATGTCAGAAGAGAAATTTCCAAAAACTTCAGAATAGATTTTTAAGTGTAGCCACAGGAAATGAGGCTACATGGAGACTAAAAAATGTTTCCTGTATTTAACAATGAGTTTGTCCCCAATTTCACTGCTAAGAGCAAATCAGAAATATTTTGAAGTGGGGAGAGAGTGTGCATTGCATTAAGAAGCCAGCTGGGAAAAAAAAATGTGCACATTGAAAAATCTGGCAAAAAGGGTCCCAGAGATAAGGAATCACATTGACCTTTATACTTTAGCCCAACACTTGGCACATCATCTGGGCTGAACAGATGGGTAAATGGGCAGGCAGATACACAGACTATGGATGTTAGGTCCTCTTCTTGAGCTGAGAAGATGTAAACATTGTAGACTCAAAGATCTAAATTTATATAGGAAAAAAATTCATCAATTCTCTATCACAGGATATGTACAAAAAACACCTGAGAAACGCAGGTGTCTCCGCTGGAGCTTGTTCTTTTGGACTTAAGGAAGAATTGCAAGATGAAAACTTCCTAACCAGAGGTATCCTGAAATTGTTGCTCTCCATTGAGTATTTAACTTTTTGATTTAATTTTCTAATATGTAAAAAATCAAGAGATTCAACCTAGAAGTCCGGATTTCTGGGCCTTCTTGGAAAAATCAGAAGGGCTAGCAACAACATGTTCACATTCTCACGCTCTGTGAAGGACAGACATTGCCTTGCCCAGCAATGGTCATCATCTATCCATTTACCATGAGTGGCAAAAAAAATGGCACTGTTTTCATTTTTCTTTATTTTTTTAGGTGTAGATGGACACAACACAATGCCTTTATTTTTATGTGGTGCTGAGGATCAAACCTGGGTCCCGCCTATGCAAGGCGTACGCTCTACTGCTGAGACACAATCCCAGTCCAAAGGCACTGTTTTTAAAAAGTTTGTGAAAGAACTGAAAGGAAAGTGATTATTTCTTTTACACTTAGATCTATCAAAAATGGAAAACCTATGAAAGCCAGGGTATATTTTAAGAAAAACAGAAGACAAAAAATTTTTTCCTTATGTTTTCTAAAAATTGGACATAAGACAATGAGATAACAAATACTCTTTTAACGTCATATTGAAGCATTACTAAATAGGCAAATCCAGTATTTAATTTAATTCTACAGATAATTTAATTATCCAGGGGATTAATTATTTCATTAGGGGATTTACTTTCAATGTTAACTACTGGTTAGGAACATAATATATGTTGACTTGCAGATTTTGTCCAGAAAAGATAAAAATTATTTCTAGCTGTAAATATTGTGTTTTATTGTCTTATAAGACATTAGCCAGTTGTGTGTGTGTGTGTGTGTGTGTGTGTGTGTGCTTGTGTGTTTTGGTGACATTCTCTTGGGGAAATGGAACTTAGTGAACTAAATGTAGCATATTCTCCAAACTGCATAATTTTCTGTCCTTAAAATGTTCTTTGAAATAACTTTTGCACCCTCTGGTTCTCTCATTAATGAGTTACACATTTTGAACATGTGTTCATTCTATACTTATAATGAAAGTCACATATTTTAAGTTTGTGAAAAATGTAATGTGAGATTTTTGAAAAAGGCAAACATTTTCCTAAATAGTTATTACTTACACAAAATGGGTCTTTGCAGAAATTATGTTACCTGCTTGGCCTCTGCAGACAATTTCATTTCTGGTCCTTATTAAACTGAACTCACACACCCCCTCCCCAGGAAGTTAGCAGTGCTTAGTCAAGCTGATCCTTCTACTTACATCACAGTGTGAATGAGAGTTCTGATTGCAGTAGAGATTGCCCAAAGACTCTCGATATTCTTAGAAGCGCCTGAGGCAGAAAAAATAAAAATGAGGCTAGATACTGCCCACTTGACAGTTTTGCCCAACAGAGACTCGGCTGCACAATGTGGAACTGAGTAAAGTCCATGGTGAGTAGGAGAGTTGGTGCTGTGACTCAGCAAGCAGAGAAGAATTCCACCAGCTGGGCCCTCCACCCAGGTTTGCAGAGGAGAAAGAACTCATTTCTGAAACTTCTTGATAGTGAGGTGGAATCACATTAAAGAGAAACTGCACATAAATAATTGCTGATTCGACACAGTTGTCAACTGCTGAGCAATTCTGGCTTAGAAAACTCAGCAATTAACACCAATGGATAATGATCATTAAGTGATGCTGTGGGCATCTACGGCACCATAAATGGATCACATTTGTGCTTAAGGATCAAGTAGTGGCAAGGAAACTGTTGGTAGCATCCTCACACTATACAATTCTGGGAAACACAGTCCTGGAGAGGATGTCTAAATGGTGGTCTGCCCCAATAATAAACAATAGTGTGATTTGTATCCCTTTGTTCTAGTTATTTCTGCTGACATTACTGTAGCAGTTTCATTATTAAAGCCTCTTCATTTTGACTATCTGAGAAAATCTAGTTCATTCAGCAATAAGTGTCAAAGAAAAAGTCCACTTGGTCTTTCCATTTATTAATAACAAACTTTACAAACTCAGGTGAAAGTACTTAAGATATTTTGAAAACAAATACAACCACCAACACCATCTTTGTCTGACTAGTTATTTGACATAATAATTCCCTTTTGCAAACTTGAGCAGCTTCTATTAAAATTACTGAAATAGTATTTATACTGAAATTTATGCTAGTGGTATTAACAGTATATGAAAATTATTCATCCTCACTTATATTTTAAGGTATCAACATTGATTTGAAGCAAGCCATGATATGTGTTGGTAGTCCTAGCTACTGGGGAGGCTGAGGCAGGAGGATCTCTTGAGCCCAGGGGGTCAAGGCCAGCCTAGGCAACACAGGGAGACCCCATCTTTAAAAAAAAAAAAAAAAAAAAAAAAAAAAAAAGAAAAAAAATTATATCTAAATTAGAATCTTATATCTAAACCTAAATCGTATGGAATCCTGCTAGTTCTTGTGTTAGTCAGATTTTTATCACTATAACAAACACCTAAGATGATCAATTTATAAAGGGAAATGGTTTATTTTAGCTTACAGTGTTAGAGATTTCAGTGCATGATTGGTTTGCACTGTTGACTTTGGGCCTGTGGTGAGGCAGCATATTATGGCAGGAGCACAGTGCGGTACAAATCTGTTCACCTCATGGCCAGGAAGCAAAAGAGAACAGGGAGCAGGATGAAGAACCCAGGTGGCATTTCCTCTCCAGGATATGACCCCAATGACCTGCAGACCTCTCTCTAGGTCCCACCTCTTAAAGGTTTACCACTCCCCAATAGCACCAGGTTAGAGGTCAAACTTCAACCTCTGGACCTTTGGGAGCACTTAAACTGTAACAGTTCTTTTGAAGCATTTTTTTTTTTTTAAATGCAGAATGCTAAAGAAAGAGATGCTCATTTTGTAGTAATAGAAAGTGAGACAAAGATGTTTACTCAGCGTCATAGGTTGAACCACTACAGAATGGTCCCTGGAATCAAGTGCTCCCATCTTTGTGACTCTGCCCCACACCTTTGACTATGCTAGCAATTCTTCACTATAGTAAAAATGTGATTATTTTATTTGGGTGACCAATCCCCTAAATGGTTAAGAGATAGCAATGGGAGAATAATTTGAGAGAGTTAAGGACTCTTTTCCCTTCAGAGTTGATTTACGTCTTGCTCTGAATTTATTTAGATGATGGGACAATGTGATATAGCTCAAAAAAAAAAAATGTTCATACTTTCTAGAATAGTTTTCTTCTCACTTTACTTAAAAAAAATGGCAGTTGCCCATATCAAAAAGACAACTTCATTTCCAGATTTGATGGACATTTTTGGAAAAATCCAAGTCCTTCTTCAACTGCTGTATCCCTCCCTCCATATGTCAGGTCACCCATGGGTGTCACCACTGAGAAAAGTCTACAGTCTTCTCTCTTTCAAGTCAATAAACATTGTTTTTTTTCTATCTCAGAATACTTTAAGGGCCACAGAAACCAGGCCAAAGAAACAAAGGATTAATAATGCTTTGGGATAGAATTTGTATAGTATCAGATTTTCACACCAATGTAAACTTTTCCAAAATAAAATTCTTCTGAAATTAGTCATTTGCATTGTAATTTGGCTGTGAATGAGAAACTTAAATTCTTTTTCTTCCCTTTGTTTCCAAACCAATGGACCTTGCCAACACAAAGCCATTTTTTTTTTTTTTTAAACATTTGATGAGAGAACACTGCCTTTTGGAAACTTCCTTTGTTACCAGTGACTAAATCTCATATGATGAGGATCAGTAACCTAGAGTTAAAGCTGCTGCTTTATCATTCTCACTTCATGATCAAACCTATAGACACTTATCGTTGTCTTCTGATCCAAGCACCTGAGAAACAGGTAGGAGAGACAAACATGAATAAAATCATCTGTCACATTTTTCTGAGGATCAGAGGCTTGGAAGGAGATAGCCATAAAAGAAGTCACTGGGATTCTCAGACTAACCCTCACAAGAGGGTGCAGGGTAGTAAACATGGTTCACTAATAGTTTTCTCCTTAATTACAAAGCCAGTCAGTTTCTAGGTATATGAACATCTTAAATTTTTGCTCAGATTTTAGGCTACTCACACCTTCTCTACTTTTAAAGAATCACTTGTTTTATTGACCACATCACTTCATTCTTATTCTAAATCCTATGTCATGCCAACCCCCATTTATTCACCATGTATTTAGAGAATTCCTAGAGATGCTATTTCAACCACAGGCATTACATTCTATATTTAAATAGAGCAAGCAGTACATGCCTTCATGAAACTCGCATTCAAAAAGGTAGAGTTACACACACACCACAACCCATAAAATATATGTGTATATATTTATATAATACATGACTGGCTATATATAGCCACATGCCACATAACAGTGTTTTGTTAAGGATGGACCACATACATGACTATGGTTCCACAGGATTATATTACTTACTGATGTCATAGCCATTTTAGTTTTCTTCCAGTACAATCTTATGTTCACAGAAGGGCAATATCACCGCAGAAACTATTCCTATCATAAGCAACACATGACTCTCTCTTTATGTATGTGTGTATATATAAATATGTATATATACACATATATATAAATATGTATACACATACATATGTACCAAAATTCACCACATAAACATCTCAGATTATAGGTCAATTTTTTTTCTTGCAAAAATGTGAGCTGTGACCATTGTATGAAGCATTTTTTGTAACTGTGCCAATATTGTTTAAAAATCATTTATTACAAAACTCTGGTACAAGATTAGAATGCACAGAATACTCCTGAGTATATGTTAATGCAGTGGTGAAAATCATGTCATAAACTATGGTACATGTGTTCTGGACTTTTGCTCAGGGACTACTTCCCTATAACATGAATACTCAAATCCCTTATATAAAAAGATGTATTGTTTGTATATGAACTACTCATGTCCTCCCTTATACTTTAAACTGACTATAGATTACTTCTAATACTTAATACAATGCAAATGCTATGTAAAACGTCATCATACTATATATATTTTTTAAAGAGAGAGAGAGGAGAGAGAGAGAGGGAAGAGAGAGAATTTTTTTAATATTTATTTTTTAGTTTTCGGCGGACACAACATCTTTGTTTGTATGTGGTGCTGAGGATCGAACCCGGGCCGCACGCATGCCAGGCGAGCGCGCTACCACTTGAGCCACCTCACCAGCTCCAACATCATACTATATTTTTAAGGAATGATGACAATAAAAAAACTGTACATGTTCAGTAGAGATGCAGCTATGTATATCTGAATATTTTGGATCCATGGTTGATTGAATCCAAGAATGTAGACCCACAGATACAGAGAGTCAACTGCACGTATTAAACTATACATCTATGTGTGTAGTACAACATATAATTGTAGTATACAATTAAGGGAAAACTACTATGAAAAATGGAATAAGAAGCAGAATGCACTAAAGGGATGGGGAAGGAGGGGAGGAGGAGGCAAATTGTTAGTCAACATGGCAGTCTTCATGAGGGCAAACCACCTAGAAAAATGATACTTGAGTCAAACATGAAGGAGATGCGGGAGGCACTAAGCAGGCAGCTTTGTACAGGAAGCGGGTTTAGACAAGGGAGCACTGGTTCAGAGATGCTGAGTGCAGAGGTAAAGGAAGAGAAGGCACCCAAAATTAATAGGAAAGGGACACACACTTGGGGGTTGAGAGTGGTAGGAATTGGGAAGGGAGAGAAGACACAGGCAATGTAGGGCTTTTATAGCCTTCTGCAAAGAACACTGAAGCCAGAAGATAACTAAACATTCTGATATTTTCCCTTCCAATTTATTTTTTCCTCTGTTTACACACAGATAAACATTTAAAATGGGTTGGTAGAACACTAAACTTACCAGGGGTACCCTGCAGTATTTATTAATGGCATTTTATAATCATTCCACCATGATATAACAAATTCTGCATAAACACACTAAGGACTGTACATTAGTCTATTTGTTTCTTCCAATGTATAGGCTTAGGAAAGTAGATACAGGTCCTGGTATACTCCTGGAATAATAAAAATTGGATTTATGCTTTATGTCCGAACACTTTATTATGTTTGTTTAATTCCTTTGAGAACATAAGAACAAAGAAATAAATCTCATCATCTTAGAGCAAAAGTCCACTTAAACATTGGTGATCTTTTCAAGGCTGATCCACTGTTCAAGTGGAAAAGTCCCTCAGATATCCCTCTGGGGACACCTATAATTGTAGCAAGGAAAAAAAGTTAGAGAACACCCTTGGTGTGGTCTATGCAGATCAAGCTACCTCCAGTATAATCTTATGTAGGGAATTAAATCCCTTACATTGCTATCTGAATTAGGAATACAGAGCTAAAGCAATTCATAGCAACATGATCTGTTGAAAAAATAAAAATAGTTTGATAGGCAATGATAGCCAAATGGTGACAGCTACCAGAATTCATGAATTCATGGACATTTGCCTGCAGGGATGCAAACCAGTCTTTCACAGCTGTGGATGAAAACATAAAATCTTAAAATGCATCTGGTATGAATTCTTCATACTCCACACTGTCCTGCACAGAGATAAGAGCCTGTCATTCACTAACGTGGCTATTGAGCACTGACCTTCTGTGATAAACTTTGAAACAGCAAAAATGTTCCAAGAAATCTTGATTCTTTCAAAACGAATAAGGAAGGAAGGAAGGAAGGAAAGAAAGAAAGGTTAGAGGGAAGGAGGGAAAGAAAAGGAAGAAAAAAGAGAAAGAAGGCGAGTTTTGAGCAGAGAGCTTTAAAAGCTTTGTTTTACTTTTAAATAACATGCATAGATGCCTATTCTGACATAAGAACAGCTGGCACATTTAACATTATAATGTAAACATCTGTTCATGTTCATGTGTTGAAATAAGCATATCAGATGTTAATGTTCCAAAAATTCAAATTGGTTTCAAAATAGTGCTTTCTGATAGCCTATGAAGTAAATGGCAAAACTAAGAACAGCGAATGGGGGGAAAGGGCAAATAAATTCCTTAACTGTGCCCCCAACTCCCTTTACCATTGAATCCCACTCCTTTGCCAATCATCTTAAATTCAGTTGCTTCTCCTTAATAGCTGCTTTTACATAATGGGAAATTTTGTTTCAATTCTCTTTTCCCAGGGCTGTGCAGAATTGATATAGGGCAGACGTTGCTTGACATGCAATTCTCCAGCCCCTTCTGAAATTCTGCTGAACTTTCTCTTTAGAGCAAATAAAGCAGGTAAACTCAACAGCCATGGAATTGGCACTATTAAATTCAGGGACATAAAATAAGGCACTAAAGGAGATAACTTCTCACTCACAAAGTCTTAAAAAAAAAAATCCGCATCCCTAAGCGATGATTTTAGCTCTTGGAGTACACACAAAGTCAAGGGTGGCATTCATGACCCTAGTTAGTTGCAAGGAGGGACTGGGGCTGGAGATGTGACTCAGAGATAGAGAACTTGCCTAGCATATGTAAGGCTCTGGGTTTGGTCCCCAACACAGCCAAGAAAAAAAATAAACAAGGAAAGGAAAAAGAGAAAAAGAAAAGAAAAACAAAAGAGAGATTGCTAACAATTCACAGAAAGATATCATGATTTCAAATTCCACGATTGCTGTCCAGCAGGGCTCAACCAAAGTGTGATTTTTACCACAACTAATTTGGCTCCTTAAATTCAGATACTTAAGATAAATATTCTCTTTTTGAGAACTATTTGGTTGCATTGTTGTTTTTTCTCCCAAGTTCTGAATGGATCCATGGCCCATGTTGAGAAAAGCATTGAAGTGTAGGAAAGAGAAGGGTTGAATTAGGAATGTCCAGAAAAGCCTAAGAAAAAATAAAAATAATATAATCAGATGATGGATATGTGATAAAGTATATGGAGCAAAATATTACCATAGAAGTGAAGTAATACGCTATGGATGTTCACTATACAATTTTTATTAGTGCATTTTTTGGGGGGCGGGGGGTTACTGGGGATTGAATTCAGGGACTCTCGACCACTGAACCACATGTCCAGCCCTATTTTGTATTTTATTTAGAGGCAGGGTCTCACTGAGTTGCTTAGTAGTTAGAGTTAGGGCAATCCTCCTACCTCAGCCTCCGAAACTGCTGGGATTATAAGGCGCCCCACCATGCCCGACTTACTAGTACATTTTAATTATATAGAATCATGAGTTCCATAGTGGCATATTCACTATCACATCTTTAGCAGACAAGTGAATATTAAATACATGTTACAGAAGCAGTGAGACATGCCACAAGGAGATATCGGTGGGTGTGGGTGGTTTAGCACCACATGTGACAATCTGAAAAGCCCCATTTCCTGGTACAGCATGCTCGCTGGGCTTGGGTGAGTACTGACATTGTTAGGTAATAGTTACGAGTAGTGGACTATACACCAGTATAGCAGGGTCACAGGGTTTGTTCGAATTCCTTTAATGAACAAATAAGTAACTTATAGAACAATCACCTGTAAACAGGGAGTGAGTTGAAAGCATACAAGAATGAAAGAGAAAATGACCACAAGAGACCAATAGCCACATGTGGCTAGTGACTATAATCCTGGATGATGCAGAAATAAACGTGTCCAATATCATAGAAAATCCTATTGGACACACTGGCTATAATATTTTGGAAAGGGCAGAGCAAGGAACAGTGAAGAAAAGAAAGAAGATATTCCTCCATGGAAAATGACACAGTGAGTCTCTCCTTCAGGCTTGATGATGACCTGATGAATGGAAAGACCTCAAAGTCCAGAATAGCTGGACCCGACATATTAGTGTTTATTGCAAAAATAGGATTTCAGACTCTCTCTCAGGAATTAACAATGGAAGAATTATCCTGGACAGAGTCAGTGTTAGTAGTGGCTAGAATTTATAGAAATTTAGAAGCTCTTCCCCCATTATGGGATAATGTGTCAATCTTCCCAATTCTTCGTGCCCAGAAGGATTAGACAACAGTTATCAAGATTATATTTATTGGTAGACTGATTCAGATTTAATTTGAAATGTAGAAAACAAAAAAAAGTATCATTTATTACTTATCAGCATTAACTAAAGAAAGATTAATATCTGAACTCAATCAATTGTCTCTGATGGATGACTACATCTATACATATAAACACAAATCAATAAGTATGCATAGTTGGTTGTAGTGGGTATATGCTTGTAATCTCAGCAACTTGGGAGACTGAGGAAGGAGGATCAAGAGTTCAAGGCCAATCTTGAACTCTTGTTCAAGACAAGGTCTTGTGAGACCCTAGCTAAAAATAAAATAATAAAAAAGTTTGGGGACATAGTTTAGTATAAAGTACCATTGGAGTCAATCTCTAGTACTAAAAAAGGAGAGAGAGAGAGAGAGAGAGAGAGAGAGAGAGAGAGAGAGAGAGAGAGAGAGAGATGGATGAAGGAAGGGAGGAGGAAAGAAAAAAATGAAAGAAAATCTGAACATGTATATATTATACATAAATGTATGAATCTGGAAAACAGGTATATCTTTTTTATCCCCTTACAAGTATTAAAAATAATTTGTTTTCCAGTTATAATTCCAAGAGTGACTATGTTAAACAGTTTTTCATTGCTATGCAGGAAAAAAAATAACAACATGAACAACTTAGAAGAGGAAATGTATATTTTGATTCATGAATCCAGATGTTTCAGTCCATATCAGTTGGCTCCATCGCTTTTGGCCTGAAGTGAGGCAGAACATCATGGTGGAAGGGCGTGGTGAAAGGGTCATACATCATGAAGCAGAGAAAAAGAACAAGGAAGAAGCCTGGGACCAGATAGAGCCGCTAAGAGCACGCCCCCTAGGTCCTACTTGTTCAATTACGTCTCACCTCCTGTGGTTGGTTTCCACCACCTCCCAATAATGCCATCATATTTTAAACCCACTGATGAGGTCTGAGCCTTCATGATCTAGTCATTTCCTAAAAGCCTCATTTCTGCACACTGCTATTCTGGGGACTAAGCCTTCAACACATAAGCCTTTGGGGGAACACTTCACATTCAAATCATAACAGGGTCTGTAGAGATGGAGTTGAGGACAAAGAAACCAGGGATGGATATGTGGTCCCTGCCTCTGCCTTCATGCAGATTTCGGCTCCACCTGGATCATCTGACAGCTTTGCAGCTCTAGCCTGATCTACCTCTAACACATTCTGTACACTGCCGGAAAGCAATTACCCTCAAATATAAATCTGAGCAGGTCACATTCCTTTTTGTAACCCTTCCGTTATTACATTTTTTCTCAGGGAAAAAAAAAAAATCTGTGGCCTTTGCATGGGCAAAACCAGTCTCCAGGATGAGGTCCCTGCTCATCATGTGAGTCCCAATATTTGCAATTTGCTTCACTTTGGGCTAAAATGATTCCTACTTTCTGCAAGCCATTTTCTTTCTTCCCTTCAGGGCTTGGTACACACTGTGTCTAATGTGTGCCTTTGTTTCCTTATGTAAAATAAGGATAATTAAGAGCCTATCTCATAAGGTTATGGTAATAATTAATTAGTAAAGTGCATAAGAAGAATTTCTGTTATTTAGTAGGCAGAGTGAAACAAAATACGTAATGGTGCTTGGCTGCTAACAGATGACACAGGTTAAGGGGTTCCCCTGCTTAGAAGCATATGCGATCTGGAAGGCTCTTGCAGAGGAAGGGATCTCTCTGGGAAGATATGCAAGCCCCCTGCCAGAATGCTGGAAGGGTATGATTTATTTTTTTTTTTAATAAAAGATGATCTTTTAGAGCTACCCATCAAATTACTCATTGACATTTTTCATTTAAGATAAGACAGGCTTTGTTGGAAAAAGTCAGTATTGAATAACTGAGGATACCACTGGATTAAAAATCAGGAATTCACTGTATAAAACACCTGCCCAGGACTCCTCAATACTGCCAAAGTCACCAAAAGCAAGGATAGTCTGAGAAACTGTCAGAGCCAGGAGGAGCCTGTGGAGACAAGAAAATCAAATGCAATATGGTAAACTGAATGAGGTCCTGGAAGAGAAAAAGACATTTAGGGAAAGCAGGAAATCTCAATTAACTCTGGACTTTATTAACGATAATATATTAATGTGGGCCCATCGTTGGAAAAGCGTCATCATATAAACAAGTTTACTAAAAGTGGAAATTTGGTACAGGTTATATAGAAACTCTGTATCATTGTTTGGATTTTTCTGTAAGTCTAAAATAATTCTAAAAAAAGTAAAGATTAAAGATTAAAAAAAAAAAAGTCAGGGTACTTGAGTAGCATAAGCAGACTTGCTGTTGAGGAGATGCATGATTCTGTGGCTCAGATCAAGGTCATTCACCTTTCTGAGATGGTACTTCCTCAAGAAAGAGTTGAAAAAAAACCAAAATATATTTTCCCATAAAGTTCTAGTTCCATGAATTTGAATAGAAAAAAGAAAAGACTGAATCCACAAATGATACACTACCAAGAACCTTTTTGTGAAATTATATCTGAATCAGAAAGTGGACAGAAAAAGTATGTTTGTATATGTATTTGCTGTGTGTTTTATCATTTTAAAAAGAGCAGCAGGGACTGAACTTCACCCTGGCTGGGGTGTAGGGGGTTGGAATACA